>NW_027464609.1:187500-190000 GCF_043290135.1 Rhipicephalus microplus
GGTTAGGTTAGGTTAGTTTAAGCTAGGTAGCGTCGTGAAACTACCAAAAACGACGTCATCTAACGAGATAGTGTTGTTTTATAGCGAGTATTAAACTGCGATAGGTGAAATGTTGTGAAAGCACACAAAACGGCATGAACAAGCCAAATACTGCGTGTTCTACCGTTACAAGTGCGAAACTGCTATATTGTGATATTATCGTTAAATCGCATGCAAGCATCATGAAACCTTAAAGAACAATGTCATTTAGCGAGATACAGCGTTCTGTACTGCAATAAGTTGGTGAAAAACTGTGAGGTTATGCAAATATCGTAATTGTGAACAAAACAGTGTAATAGAGCGTTTTTAGATACAAGTGCGAATGTTAGGTTAGGTTAAGATATGAACCGTCGTAAAACCGCATTAAACAATGTCAATTACTGAGATGCAGTGTTTTTCACCATTAAAAGTGGGGAACTGCGATATTTAATGTGAAAGCGCTTGCAACCGTCGTTAGGTTAGGTTAGGTTAGGTTAGGTTAGGTTAGGTTTGGTTAGGTTAGGTTAGGTTAGGTTAGATTAGGTTAGGTTGGGTTGAGTTGGGTTAGGTTAGGTTAGGTTAGGTTGGGTTAGGTTAGGTTAGGTTAGGTTACGTTAGGTTAGGTTACGTTAGGTTAGGTTAGGTTACTTTACGTTAGGTTAGGTTAGGTTAGGTAAGGATAATTTGGTTAGGTTAGGTAAGGTTAGGTTAGGTTAGGTTAGGTTGGGTTGGGTGTTGTTGGGTTGGGTTGGGTTGGGTTAGGTTGGGTTAGGTTAGGTTAGGTTACGTTAGGTTAGGTTAGGTTAGGTTAGGTTACGTTAGGTTACGTTAGGTTAGGTTAGGTCAGGTAAGGTTAGGTTACGTTAGAATAGGTTAGGTTAGGTTACGTTAGGTTAGGTTAAGTTAGGTTAGGTTAGGTTAGGTTTGGTTAGGTTAGGTTAGGTTAGCTTAGGTTAGGTTAGGTTGGGTTGGGTTGGGTTAGGTTGGGTTAGGTTAGGTTAGGTTGGGTTAGGTTAGTTTAGTTTAGGTTAGGTTAGGTTAGGTTAAGTTGGGTTGGGTTAGGTTAGGTTAGGTTAGGTAAGGTTAGGTTAGGTTAGGTTAGGTTAGGTTAAGGTATGAACCGTCGTAAAACCGCATTAAACAATGTCACTTAGTGAGATGCAGTGTTTTTCCCCTTTACAAGTTGGGAACTGTGATATCTAATGTGAAAGCGCTTGAAACCGTCGTAATGTTGTAGAAAGCAATGTAAAGTAGCGAGTAAAACGTTTTCTAACGATAGAAGTGCGAAGGTCATGTTAGGTTGAGTTATGTTAGTTTAAGCTAGGTAGCGTCGTGAAACTACCAAAAACAACGTCATCTAACGAGATAGTGTTGTTTTATTGCGAGTACGAAACTGCGATAGGTGAAATGTGAAAGCACACAAAACGGCATGAACAAGCCGAATACTGCGTGTTGTACCGTTACAAGTGCGAAACTGCTATGTTGTGATATTCTCGTTAAAGCGCATGCAAGCATCGTGAAACCTTAAAGAACGATGTCATTTAGCGAGATACAGCGTTCTGTACTGCAATAAGTTGGTGAAAAACTGTGAGGTTATGCAAATATCCTAATTGTGAACGAAACAGTGTAATAGAGCGTTTTTTAATACAAGTGCGAATGTTAGGTTAGGTTAAGATATGAACCGTCGTAAAACCGCATTAAACAATGTCACTTAGTGAGATGCAGTGTTTTTCACCATTACAAGTTGGGAACTGCGATATCTAATGTGAAAGCACTTGCAAACGTCGTTAGATTAGGTTAGGTTAGGTTAGGTTACGTTAGGTTAGGTTTGGTTAGGTTAGGTTAGGTTAGGTTATGTTAGGTTAGGTTGGGTTAGGTTAGGTTAGGTTACGTTAGGTTAAGGTATGAACCGTCGTAAAACCGCAATAAACAATGTCACTTAGTGAGATGCAGTGTTTTTCACCATTACAAGTCGGGAACTGCGATATCTAATGTGAAAGCGCATGAAACCGTCGTAATCTCGTAGAAAACATTGTAAAGTAGCGAATAAAACGTTTTCTAACGATAGAAGTGCGAAGGTTCGGTTAGTTTGAGTTATGTTAGTTTAAGCTAGGTAGCGTCGTGAAACCACCAAAAACGACGTCATCTAACGAGATAGTGTTGTTTTAATGCGAGTACGAAACTGCGACAGGTAAAATGTTGTGAAAGCACTCAAAACGGCATGAACAAGCCAAATACTGCGTGTTGTACCGTTACAAGTGCCAAACTGCTATGTTGTGACATTCTCGGTAAAGCGCATGCAAGTATCGTGAAACCTTAAAGAACGATGTCATTTAGCGAGATACAGCGTTCTGTACTGTAATAAGTTGGTGAGAAACTGTGAGGTCAAGCAAATATCGTAATTGTGAACGAAACAGTGTAATTGAGCGTCTTTAGATACAAGTGCGAATGTTAGGTTAGGTTGACATATCAACCGTCGTAA
>NW_027464609.1:195000-205000 GCF_043290135.1 Rhipicephalus microplus
GGTGAGAAACTGTGAGGTCAAGCAAATATCGTAATTGTGAACGAAACAGTGTAATTGAGCGTCTTTAGATACAAGTGCGAATGTTAGGTTAGGTTGACATATCAACCGTCGTAAAACCGCATTAAACAATGTCACTTAGTGAGATGTAGTGTTTTTCAACATTACAAGTCGGGAACTACGATATCTAATGTGAAAGCGCATGAAACCGTCGTAATCTTGTAGAAAACATTGTAAAGTTGCGAGTAAAACGTTTTCTAACGATAGAAGTGCGAAGGTTAGGTTAGGTTAGGTTAGTTTAAGCTAGGTAGCGTCGTGAAACTACCAAAAACGACGTCATCTAACGAGATAGTGTTGTTTTATTGCGAGTATTAAACTGCGATAGGTAAAATGTTGTGAATGCACACAAAACGGCATGAACAAGCCAAATACTGCGTGTTCTACCGTTACAAGTGCGAAACTGCTATATTGTGATATTCTCGTTGAAGCGCATGCAAGCATCTTGAAACCTTAAAGAACAATGTCATTTAGCGAGATACAGCGTTCTGTACTGCAATAAGTTGGTGAAAAACTGTGAGGTTATGCAAATATCGTAATTGTGAACGAAACAGTGTAATAGAGCGTTTTTCAATACAAGTACGAATGTTAGGTTAGGTTAAGATATGAACCGTCGTAAAACCGCATTAAACAATGTCAATTAGTGAGATGCAGTGTTTTTCACCATTACAAGTTGGGAACTGTGATATCTAATGTGAAAGCACTTGCAAACGTCGTTAGGTTAGGTTAGGTTAGGTTAGGTTAGGTTACGTTAGGTTAGGTTTGGTTAGGTTAGGTTAGGTTAGGTTATGTTAGGTTAGGTTGGGTTAGGTTAGGTTAGGTTACGTTAGGTTAAGGTATGAACCGTCGTAAAACCGCAATAAACAATGTCACTTAGTGAGATGCAGTGTTTTTCACCTTTACAAGTTGGGAACTGCGATATCTAATGCGAAAGCGCTTGAAACCGTCGTAATGTTGTAGAAAGCAATGTAAAGTAGCGAGTAAAACGTTTTCTAACGATAGAAGTGCGAAGGTTATGTTAGGTTGAGTTATGTTAGTTTAAGCTAGGTAGCGTCGTGAAACCACCAAAAACGACGTCATCTAACGAGATAGTGTTGTTTTATTGCGAGTACGAAACTGCGATAGGCAAAATGTTGTGAAAGCACACAAAACGGCATGAACAAGCCAAATACTGCGTGTTCTACCGTTACAAGTGCGAAACTGCTATATTGTGATATTCTCGTTGAAGCGCATGCAAGCATCGTGAAACCTTAAAGAACGATGTCATTTAGCGAGATACAGCGTTCTGTACTGCAATAATTTGGTGAAAAACTGTGAGGTTATGCAAATATCGTAATTGTGAACGAAACAGTGTAATAGAGCGTTTTTCAATACAAGTACGAATGTTAGGTTAGGTTAAGATATGAACCATCGTAAAACCGCATTAAACAATGTCACTTAGTGAGATGCAGTGTTTTTCACCATTACAAGTTGGGAACTGCGATATCTAATGTGAAAGCACTTGCAAACGTCGTTAGGTTAGGTTAGGCTAGGTTAGGTTAGGTTACGTTAGGTTAGGTTTGGTTAGGTTAGGTTAGGTTAGGTTATGTTAGGTTAGGTTGGGTTAGGTTAGGTTAGGTTACGTTAGGTTAAGGTATGAACCGTCGTAAAACCGCAATAAACAATGTCACTTAGTGAGATGCAGTGTTTTTCACCTTTACAAGTTGGGAACTGCGATATCTAATGTGAAAGCGCTTGAAACCGTCGTAATGTTGTAGAAAGCAATGTAAAGTAGCGAGTAAAACGTTTTCTAACGATAGAAGTGCGAAGGTTATGTTAGGTTGAGTTATGTTAGTTTAAGCTAGGTAGCGTCGTGAAACCACCAAAAACGACGTCGTCTAACGAGATAGTGTTGTTTTATTGCGAGTACGAAACTGCGATAGGTAAAATGTTGTGAAAGCACACAAAACGGCATGAACAAGCCAAATACTGCGTGTTGTACCGTTACAAGTGCGAAAGTGCTATGTTGTGACATTCTCGGTAAAGCGCACGCAAGTATCGTGAAACCTTAAAGAACGATGTCATTTAGCGAGATACAGCGTTCTGTACTGTAATACGTTGGTGAGAAACTGTGAGGTCAAGCAAATATCGTAATTGTGAACGAAACAGTGTAATTGAGCGTCTTTAGATACAAGTGCGAATGTTAGGTTAGGTTGACATATCAACCGTCGTAAAACCGGATTAAACAATGTCACTTAGTGAGATGTAGTGTTTTTCAACATTACAAGTCGGGAACTACGATATCTAATGTGAAAGCGCATGAAACCGTCGTAATCTTGTAGAAAACATTATAAAGTGGCGAGTAAAACGTTTTCTAACGATAGAAGTGCGAAGGTTAGGTTAGGTTAGGTTAGTTTAAGCTAGGTAGCGTCGTGAAACTACCAAAAACGACGTCATCTAACGAGATAGTGTTGTTTTATTGCGAGTATTAAACTGCGATAGGTAAAATGTTGTGAAAGCACACAAAACGGCATGAACAAGCCAAATACTGCGTGTTCTACCGTTACAAGTGCGCAACTGCTATATTGTGATATTCTCGTTAAAGCGCATGCAAGCATCGTGAAACCTTAAAGAACAATGTCATTTAGCGAGATACAGCGTTCTGTACTGCAATAAGTTGGTGAAAAACTGTGAGGTTATGCAAATATCGTAATTGTGAACGAAACAGTGTAATAGAGCGTTTTTCAATACAAGTACGAATGTTAGGTTAGGTTAAGATATGAACCGTCGTAAAACCGCATTAAACAATGTCACTTAGTGAGATGCAGTGTTTTTCACCATTACAAGTCGGGAACTACGATATCTAATGTGAAAGCGCTTGAAACCGTCGTAATGTTGTAGAAAGCAATGTAAAGTAGCGAGTAAAACGTTTTCTAACGATAGAAGTGCGAAGGTTATGTTAGGTTGAGTTATGTTAGTTTAAGCTAGGTAGCGTCGTGAAACCACCAAAAACGACGTCATCTAACGAGATAGTGTTGTTTTATTGCGAGTATTAAACTGCGATAGGTAAAATGTTGTGAAAGCACACAAAACGGCATGAACAAGCCAAATACTGCGTGTTCTACCGTTACAAGTGCGCAACTGCTATATTGTGATATTCTCGTTAAAGCGCATGCAAGCATCGTGAAACCTTAAAGAACAATGTCATTTAGCGAGATACAGCGTTCTGTACTGCAATAAGTTGGTGAAAAACTTTGAGGTTATGCAAATATCGTAATTGTGAACAAAACAGTGTAATAGAGCGTTTTTAGATACAAGTGCGAATGTTAGGTTAGGTTAAGATATGAACCGTCGTAAAACCGCATTAAACAATGTCAATTACTGAGATGCAGTGTTTTTCACCATTAAAAGTGGGGAACTGCGATATTTATTGTGAAAGCGCTTGCAACCGTCGTTAGGTTAGGTTAGGTTAGGTTAGGTTAGGTTAGGTTTGGTTAGGTTAGGTTAGGTTAGGTTAGGTTAGGTTAGGTTAGATTAGGTTAGGTTGGGTTGAGTTGGGTTAGGTTAGGTTAGGTTAGGTTAGGTTGGGTTAGGTTAGGTTAGGTTAGGTTAGGTTACGTTAGGTTAGGTTACGTTAGGTTACGTTAGGTTAGGTTACGTTACGTTAGGTTAGGTTAGGTAAGGATAATTTGGTTAGGTTAGGTAGGTTAGGTTAGGTTAGGTTAGGTTGAGTTGGGTGTTGTTGGGTTGGGTTGGGTTAGGTTGGGTTAGGTTAGGTTAGGTTACGTTAGGTTAGGTTAGGTTAGGTTACGTTAGGTTATGTTAGGTTAGGTTAGGTTACGTTAGGTTAGGTTAGGTCAGGTAAGGTTAGGTTACGTTAGAATAGGTTAGGTTAGGTTACGTTAGGTTAGGTTAAGTTAGGTTAGGTTAGGTTTGGTTAGGTTAGGTTAGGTTAGCTTAGGTTAGGTTAGGTTGGGATGGGTTGGGTTAGGTTGGGTTAGGTTAGGTTAGATTAGGTTAGGTTGGGTTAGGTTAGTTTAGGTTAGGTTAGGTTAGGTTAGGTTAAGTTGGGTTGGGTTAGGTTAGGTTAGGTTAGGTAAGGTTAGGTTAGGTTAGGTTAAGGTATGAACCGTCGTAAAACCGCATTAAACAATGTCACTTAGTGAGATGCAGTGTTTTCACCATTACAAGTCGGGATGCGATATCTAATGTGAAAGCGCATGAAACCGTCGTAATCTTGTAGAAAACTTTGTAAAATTGCGAGTAAAACGTTTTCTAACGATAGAAGTGCGAAGGTTAGGATAGGTTAGGTTAGTTTAGGCTAGGTAGCGTCGTGAAACTACCAAAAACGACGTCATCTAACGAGATAGTGTTGTTTTATTGCGAGTATTAAACTGCGATAGGTGAAATGTTGTGAATGCACACAAAACGGCATGAACAAGCCAAATACTGCGTGTTCTACCGTTACAAGTGCGAAACTGCTATATTGTGATATTCTCGTTAAAGCGCATGCAAGCATCGTGAAACCTTAAAGAACAATGTCATTTAGCGAGATACAGCGTTCTGTACTGCAATAAGTTGGTGAAAAACTGTGAGGTTATGCAAATATCGTAATTGTGAACGAAACAGTGTAATAGAGCGTTTTTCAATACAAGTACGAATGTTAGGTTAGGTTAAGATATGAACCGTCGTAAAACCGCATTAAACAATGTCACTTAGTGAGATGCAGTGTTTTTCACCATTACAAGTTGGGAACTGCGATATCTAATGTGAAAGCGCTTGCAAACGTCGTTAGGTTAGGTTAGGTTAGGTTAGGTTAGGTTACGTTAGGTTACGTTTGGTTAGGTTAGGTTGGGTTAGGTTAGGTTAGGTTACGTTAGGTTAGGGTATGAACCGTCGTAAAACCGCAATAAACAATGTCACTTAGTGAGATGCAGTGTTTTTCACCTTTACAAGTTGGGAACTGCGATATCTAATGTGAAAGCGCTTGAAACCGTCGTAATGTTGTAGAAAGCAATGTAAAGTAGCGAGTAAAACGTTTTCTAACGATAGAAGTGCGAAGGTTATGTTAGGTTGAGTTATGTTAGTTTAAGCTAGGTAGCGTCGTGAAACCACCAAAAACGACGTCATCTAACGAGATAGTGTTGTTTTATTGCGAGTACGAAACTGCGATAGGTAAAATGTTGTGAAAGCACTCAAAACGGCATGAACAAGCCAAATACTGCGTGTTGTACCGTTACAAGTGCGAAAGTGCTATGTTGTGACATTCTCGGTAAAGCGCATGCAAGTATCGTGAAACCTTAAAGAACGATGTCATTTAGCGAGATACAGCGTTCTGTACTGTAATAAGTTGGTGAGAAACTGTGAGGTCAAGCAAATATCGTAATTGTGAACGAAACAGTGTAATTGAGCGTCTTTAGATACAAGTGCGAATGTTAGGTTAGGTTGACAGATCAACCGTCGTAAAACCGCAATAAACAATGTCACTTAGTGAGATGTAGTGTTTTTCAACATTACAAGTCGGGAACTACGATATCTAATGTGAAAGCGCATGAAACCGTCGTAATCTTGTAGAAAACATTGTAAAGTGGCGAGTAAAACGTTTTCTAACGATAGAAGTGCGAAGGTTAGGTTAGGTTAGGTTAGTTTAAGCTAGGTAGCGCCGTGAAACTACCAAAAACGACGTCATCTAACGAGATAGTGTTGTTTTATAGCGAGTATTAAACTGCGATAGGTGAAATGTTGTGAAAGCACACAAAACGGCATGAACAAGCCATATACTGCGTGTTCTACCGTTACAAGTGCGAAACTGCTATATTGTGATATTCTCGTTAAAGCGCATGCAAGCATCGGGAAACCTTAAAGAACAATGTCATTTAGCGAGATACAGCGTTCTGTACTGCAATAAGTTGGTGAAAAACTGTGAGGTTATGCAAATATCCTAATTGTGAACGAAACAGTGTAATAGAGCGTTTTTAATACAAGTGCGAATGTTAGGTTAGGTTAAGATATGAACCGTCGTAAAACCGCATTAATCAATGTCACTTAGTGAGATGCAGTGTTTTTCACCATTACAAGTCGGGAACTGCGATATCTAATGTGAAAGCGCTTGCAAACGTCGTTAGGTTAGGTTAGGTTAGGTTAGGTTAGGTTAGGTTAGGTTACGTTAGGTTAGGTTAGCTTAGGTTTGGTTAGGTTAGGTTAGGTTAGGTTAGGGTATGTTAGGTAAGGTTTGGTTAGGTTAGGTTAGGTTAGGTTGGTTTAGGTAAGGTTAGGTTCGGTTAAGATATGAACCGCGCTAAAACCGCGTTAAACAATGTCACTTAGTGAAATGCTGTGTTTTTCACCATTACAAGTCGGGAACTGCGATATCTAATGTGAAAGCACTTGCAAACGTCGTTAGGTTAGGTTAGGTTAGGTTAGGTTAGGTTAGGTTACGTTAGGTTAGGTTTGGTTAGGTTAGATTAGGTTAGGCTATGTTAGGTTAGGTTGGGTTATGTTAGGTTAGGTTACGTTAGGTTAAGGTATGAACCGTCGTAAAACCGCAATAAACAATGTCACTTAGTGAGATGCAGTGTTTTTCACCTTTAGAAGTTGGGAACTGCGATATCTAATGTGAAAGCGCTTGAAACCGTCGTAATGTTGTAGAAAGCAATGTAAAGTAGCGAGTAAAACGTTTTCTAACGATAGAAGTGCGAAGGTTATGCTAGGTTGAGTTATGTTAGTTTAAGCTAGGTAGCGTCGTGAAACCACCAAAAACGACGTCATCTAACGAGATAGTGTTGTTTTATTGCGAGTACGAAACTGCGATAGGTAAAATGTGAAAGCACACAAAACGGCATGAACAAGCCAAACACTGCGTGTTGTACCGTTACAAGTGCGAAAGTGCTATGTTGTGACATTCTCGGTAAAGCGCATGCAAGTATCGTGAAACCTTAAAGAACGATGTCATTTAGCGAGATACAGCGTTCTGTACTGTAATAAGTTGGTGAGAAACTGTGAGGTCAAGCAAATATCGTAATTGTGAACGAAACAGTGTAATTGAGCGTCTTTAGATACAAGTGCGAATGTTAGGTTAGGTTAAGATATGAACCGTCGTAAAACCGCATTAAACAATGTCAATTACTGAGATGCAGTGTTTTTCACCATTAAAAGTGGGGAACTGCGATATTTAATGTGAAAGCGCTTGCAACCGTCGTTAGGTTAGGTTAGGTTAGGTTAGGTTAGGTTAGGTTTGGTTAGGTTAGGTTAGGTTAGGTTAGATTAGGTTAGGTTGGGTTGAGTTGGGTTAGGTTAGGTTAGGTTAAGTTAGGTTGGGTTAGGTTAGGTTAGGTTAGGTTACGTTAGGTTAGGTTACGTTAGGTTAGGTTAGGTTGGGTTACTTTACGTAGGTTAGGTTAGGTTAGGTAAGGATAATTTGGTTAGGTTAGGTAAGGTTAGGTTAGGTTAGGTTAGGTTGGGTTGGGTGTTGTTGGGTTGGGTTGGGTTGGGTTAGGTTGGGTTAGGTTAGGTTAGGTTACGTTAGGTTAGGTTAGGTTAGGTTAGGTTAGGTTAGGTTTGGTTAGGTTAGGTTAGGTTAGGTTAGATTAGGTAAGGTTGGGTTGAGTTGGGTTAGGTTAGGTTAGGTTAGGTTAGGTTAGGTTTGGTTAGGTTAGGTTAGGTTAGGTTAGGTTAGGTTAGGTTAGGTTAGATTAGGTTAGGTTGGGTTGAGTTGGGTTAGGTTAGGTTAGGTTAGGTTAGGTTGGGTTAGGTTAGGTTAGGTTAGGTTAGGTTACGTTAGGTTACGTTAGGTTAGGTTACGTTACGTTAGGTTAGGTTAGGTAAGGATAATTTGGTTAGGTTAGGTAGGTTAGGTTAGGTTAGGTTAGGTTGGGTTGGGTGTTGTTGGGTTGGGTTGGGTTAGGTTGGGTTAGGTTAGGTTAGGTTACGTTAGGTTAGGTTAGGTTAGGTTACGTTAGGTTATGTTAGGTTAGGTTAGGTTACGTTAGGTTAGGTTAGGTCAGGTAAGGTTAGGTTACGTTAGAATAGGTTAGGTTAGGTTACGTTAGGTTAGGTTAAGTTAGGTTAGGTTAGGTTTGGTTAGGTTAGGTTAGGTTAGGTTAGCTTAGGTTAGGTTAGGTTGGGATGGGTTGGGTTAGGTTGGGTTAGGTTAGGTTAGATTAGGTTAGGTTGGGTTAGGTTAGTTTAGGTTAGGTTAGGTTAGGTTAGGTTAAGTTGGGTTGGGTTAGGTTAGGTTAGGTTAGGTAAGGTTAGGTTAGGTTAGGTTAAGGTATGAACCGTCGTAAAACCGCATTAAACAATGTCACTTAGTGAGATGCAGTGTTTTCACCATTACAAGTCGGGATGCGATATCTAATGTGAAAGCGCATGAAACCGTCGTAATCTTGTAGAAAACTTTGTAAAATTGCGAGTAAAACGTTTTCTAACGATAGAAGTGCGAAGGTTAGGATAGGTTAGGTTAGTTTAGGCTAGGTAGCGTCGTGAAACTACCAAAAACGACGTCATCTAACGAGATAGTGTTGTTTTATTGCGAGTATTAAACTGCGATAGGTGAAATGTTGTGAATGCACACAAAACGGCATGAACAAGCCAAATACTGCGTGTTCTACCGTTACAAGTGCGAAACTGCTATATTGTGATATTCTCGTTAAAGCGCATGCAAGCATCGTGAAACCTTAAAGAACAATGTCATTTAGCGAGATACAGCGTTCTGTACTGCAATAAGTTGGTGAAAAACTGTGAGGTTATGCAAATATCGTAATTGTGAACGAAACAGTGTAATAGAGCGTTTTTCAATACAAGTACGAATGTTAGGTTAGGTTAAGATATGAACCGTCGTAAAACCGCATTAAACAATGTCACTTAGTGAGATGCAGTGTTTTTCACCATTACAAGTTGGGAACTGCGATATCTAATGTGAAAGCGCTTGCAAACGTCGTTAGGTTAGGTTAGGTTAGGTTAGGTTAGGTTACGTTAGGTTACGTTTGGTTAGGTTAGGTTGGGTTAGGTTAGGTTAGGTTACGTTAGGTTAGGGTATGAACCGTCGTAAAACCGCAATAAACAATGTCACTTAGTGAGATGCAGTGTTTTTCACCTTTACAAGTTGGGAACTGCGATATCTAATGTGAAAGCGCTTGAAACCGTCGTAATGTTGTAGAAAGCAATGTAAAGTAGCGAGTAAAACGTTTTCTAACGATAGAAGTGCGAAGGTTATGTTAGGTTGAGTTATGTTAGTTTAAGCTAGGTAGCGTCGTGAAACCACCAAAAACGACGTCATCTAACGAGATAGTGTTGTTTTATTGCGAGTACGAAACTGCGATAGGTAAAATGTTGTGAAAGCACTCAAAACGGCATGAACAAGCCAAATACTGCGTGTTGTACCGTTACAAGTGCGAAAGTGCTATGTTGTGACATTCTCGGTAAAGCGCATGCAAGTATCGTGAAACCTTAAAGAACGATGTCATTTAGCGAGATACAGCGTTCTGTACTGTAATAAGTTGGTGAGAAACTGTGAGGTCAAGCAAATATCGTAATTGTGAACGAAACAGTGTAATTGAGCGTCTTTAGATACAAGTGCGAATGTTAGGTTAGGTTGACAGATCAACCGTCGTAAAACCGCAATAAACAATGTCACTTAGTGAGATGTAGTGTTTTTCAACATTACAAGTCGGGAACTACGATATCTAATGTGAAAGCGCATGAAACCGTCGTAATCTTGTAGAAAACATTGTAAAGTGGCGAGTAAAACGTTTTCTAACGATAGAAGTGCGAAGGTTAGGTTAGGTTAGGTTAGTTTAAGCTAGGTAGCGCCGTGAAACTACCAAAAACGACGTCATCTAACGAGATAGTGTTGTTTTATAGCGAGTATTAAACTGCGATAGGTGAAATGTTGTGAAAGCACACAAAACGGCATGAACAAGCCATATACTGCGTGTTCTACCGTTACAAGTGCGAAACTGCTATATTG
>NW_027464609.1:210000-215000 GCF_043290135.1 Rhipicephalus microplus
TTAGGTTGGGTTAGGTTAGGTTAGGTTACGTTAGGTTAAGGTATGAACCGTCGTAAAACCGCAATAAACAATGTCACTTAGTGAGATGCAGTGTTTTTCACCTTTACAAGTTGGGAACGGCGATATCTAATGCGAAAGCGCTTGAAACCGTCGTAATGTTGTAGAAAGCAATGTAAAGTAGCGAGTAAAACGTTTTCTAACGATAGAAGTGCGAAGGTTA
The DNA here is from genome assembly GCF_043290135.1 of Rhipicephalus microplus. NCBI lineage: Eukaryota > Metazoa > Arthropoda > Arachnida > Ixodida > Ixodidae > Rhipicephalus > Rhipicephalus microplus. Next base: position 210,221 of record NW_027464609.1, read on the forward strand.
TGTTAGGTTGAGTTATGTTAGTTTAAGCTAGGTAGCGTCGTGAAACCACCAAAAACGACGTCATCTAACGAGATAGTGTTGTTTTATTGCGAGTACGAAACTGCGATAGGCAAAATGTTGTGAAAGCACACAAAACGGCATGAACAAGCCAAATACTGCGTGTTCTACCGTTACAAGTGCGAAACTGCTATATTGTGATATTCTCGTTGAAGCGCATGCAAGCATCGTGAAACCTTAAAGAACGATGTCATTTAGCGAGATACAGCGTTCTGTACTGCAATAATTTGGTGAAAAACTGTGAGGTTATGCAAATATCGTAATTGTGAACGAAACAGTGTAATAGAGCGTTTTTCAATACAAGTACGAATGTTAGGTTAGGTTAAGATATGAACCATCGTAAAACCGCATTAAACAATGTCACTTAGTGAGATGCAGTGTTTTTCACCATTACAAGTTGGGAACTGCGATATCTAATGTGAAAGCACTTGCAAACGTCGTTAGGTTAGGTTAGGCTAGGTTAGGTTAGGTTACGTTAGGTTAGGTTTGGTTAGGTTAGGTTAGGTTAGGTTATGTTAGGTTAGGTTGGGTTAGGTTAGGTTAGGTTACGTTAGGTTAAGGTATGAACCGTCGTAAAACCGCAATAAACAATGTCACTTAGTGAGATGCAGTGTTTTTCACCTTTACAAGTTGGGAACTGCGATATCTAATGTGAAAGCGCTTGAAACCGTCGTAATGTTGTAGAAAGCAATGTAAAGTAGCGAGTAAAACGTTTTCTAACGATAGAAGTGCGAAGGTTATGTTAGGTTGAGTTATGTTAGTTTAAGCTAGGTAGCGTCGTGAAACCACCAAAAACGACGTCGTCTAACGAGATAGTGTTGTTTTATTGCGAGTACGAAACTGCGATAGGTAAAATGTTGTGAAAGCACACAAAACGGCATGAACAAGCCAAATACTGCGTGTTGTACCGTTACAAGTGCGAAAGTGCTATGTTGTGACATTCTCGGTAAAGCGCACGCAAGTATCGTGAAACCTTAAAGAACGATGTCATCTAGCGAGATACAGCGTTCTGTACTGTAATACGTTGGTGAGAAACTGTGAGGTCAAGCAAATATCGTAATTGTGAACGAAACAGTGTAATTGAGCGTCTTTAGATACAAGTGCGAATGTTAGGTTAGGTTGACATATCAACCGTCGTAAAACCGGATTAAACAATGTCACTTAGTGAGATGTAGTGTTTTTCAACATTACAAGTCGGGAACTACGATATCTAATGTGAAAGCGCATGAAACCGTCGTAATCTTGTAGAAAACATTATAAAGTGGCGAGTAAAACGTTTTCTAACGATAGAAGTGCGAAGGTTAGGTTAGGTTAGGTTAGTTTAAGCTAGGTAGCGTCGTGAAACTACCAAAAACGACGTCATCTAACGAGATAGTGTTGTTTTATTGCGAGTATTAAACTGCGATAGGTAAAATGTTGTGAAAGCACACAAAACGGCATGAACAAGCCAAATACTGCGTGTTCTACCGTTACAAGTGCGCAACTGCTATATTGTGATATTCTCGTTAAAGCGCATGCAAGCATCGTGAAACCTTAAAGAACAATGTCATTTAGCGAGATACAGCGTTCTGTACTGCAATAAGTTGGTGAAAAACTGTGAGGTTATGCAAATATCGTAATTGTGAACGAAACAGTGTAATAGAGCGTTTTTCAATACAAGTACGAATGTTAGGTTAGGTTAAGATATGAACCGTCGTAAAACCGCATTAAACAATGTCACTTAGTGAGATGCAGTGTTTTTCACCATTACAAGTCGGGAACTACGATATCTAATGTGAAAGCGCTTGAAACCGTCGTAATGTTGTAGAAAGCAATGTAAAGTAGCGAGTAAAACGTTTTCTAACGATAGAAGTGCGAAGGTTATGTTAGGTTGAGTTATGTTAGTTTAAGCTAGGTAGCGTCGTGAAACCACCAAAAACGACGTCATCTAACGAGATAGTGTTGTTTTATTGCGAGTATTAAACTGCGATAGGTAAAATGTTGTGAAAGCACACAAAACGGCATGAACAAGCCAAATACTGCGTGTTCTACCGTTACAAGTGCGCAACTGCTATATTGTGATATTCTCGTTAAAGCGCATGCAAGCATCGTGAAACCTTAAAGAACAATGTCATTTAGCGAGATACAGCGTTCTGTACTGCAATAAGTTGGTGAAAAACTTTGAGGTTATGCAAATATCGTAATTGTGAACAAAACAGTGTAATAGAGCGTTTTTAGATACAAGTGCGAATGTTAGGTTAGGTTAAGATATGAACCGTCGTAAAACCGCATTAAACAATGTCAATTACTGAGATGCAGTGTTTTTCACCATTAAAAGTGGGGAACTGCGATATTTATTGTGAAAGCGCTTGCAACCGTCGTTAGGTTAGGTTAGGTTAGGTTAGGTTAGGTTTGGTTAGGTTAGGTTAGGTTAGGTTAGGTTAGGTTAGGTTAGGTTAGATTAGGTTAGGTTGGGTTGAGTTGGGTTAGGTTAGGTTAGGTTAGGTTAGGTTGGGTTAGGTTAGGTTAGGTTAGGTTAGGTTACGTTAGGTTAGGTTACGTTAGGTTACGTTAGGTTAGGTTACGTTACGTTAGGTTAGGTTAGGTAAGGATAATTTGGTTAGGTTAGGTAGGTTAGGTTAGGTTAGGTTAGGTTGGGTTGGGTGTTGTTGGGTTGGGTTGGGTTAGGTTGGGTTAGGTTAGGTTAGGTTACGTTAGGTTAGGTTAGGTTAGGTTACGTTAGGTTATGTTAGGTTAGGTTAGGTTACGTTAGGTTAGGTTAGGTCAGGTAAGGTTAGGTTACGTTAGAATAGGTTAGGTTAGGTTACGTTAGGTTAGGTTAAGTTAGGTTAGGTTAGGTTTGGTTAGGTTAGGTTAGGTTAGCTTAGGTTAGGTTAGGTTGGGATGGGTTGGGTTAGGTTGGGTTAGGTTAGGTTAGATTAGGTTAGGTTGGGTTAGGTTAGTTTAGGTTAGGTTAGGTTAGGTTAGGTTAAGTTGGGTTGGGTTAGGTTAGGTTAGGTTAGGTAAGGTTAGGTTAGGTTAGGTTAAGGTATGAACCGTCGTAAAACCGCATTAAACAATGTCACTTAGTGAGATGCAGTGTTTTCACCATTACAAGTCGGGATGCGATATCTAATGTGAAAGCGCATGAAACCGTCGTAATCTTGTAGAAAACTTTGTAAAATTGCGAGTAAAACGTTTTCTAACGATAGAAGTGCGAAGGTTAGGATAGGTTAGGTTAGTTTAGGCTAGGTAGCGTCGTGAAACTACCAAAAACGACGTCATCTAACGAGATAGTGTTGTTTTATTGCGAGTATTAAACTGCGATAGGTGAAATGTTGTGAATGAATACAAAACGGCATGAAGAAGCCAAATACTGCGTGTTCTACCGTTACAAGTGCGAAACTGCTATATTGTGATATTCTCGTTAAAGCGCATGCAAGCATCGTGAAACCTTAAAGAACAATGTCATTTAGCGAGATACAGCGTTCTGTACTGCAATAAGTTGGTGAAAAACTGTGAGGTTATGCAAATATCGTAATTGTGAACGAAACAGTGTAATAGAGCGTTTTTCAATACAAGTACGAATGTTAGGTTAGGTTAAGATATGAACCGTCGTAAAACCGCATTAAACAATGTCACTTAGTGAGATGCAGTGTTTTTCACCATTACAAGTTGGGAACTGCGATATCTAATGTGAAAGCGCTTGCAAACGTCGTTAGGTTAGGTTAGGTTAGGTTAGGTTAGGTTACGTTAGGTTACGTTTGGTTAGGTTAGGTTGGGTTAGGTTAGGTTAGGTTACGTTAGGTTAGGGTATGAACCGTCGTAAAACCGCAATAAACAATGTCACTTAGTGAGATGCAGTGTTTTTCACCTTTACAAGTTGGGAACTGCGATATCTAATGTGAAAGCGCTTGAAACCGTCGTAATGTTGTAGAAAGCAATGTAAAGTAGCGAGTAAAACGTTTTCTAACGATAGAAGTGCGAAGGTTATGTTAGGTTGAGTTATGTTAGTTTAAGCTAGGTAGCGTCGTGAAACCACCAAAAACGACGTCATCTAACGAGATAGTGTTGTTTTATTGCGAGTACGAAACTGCGATAGGTAAAATGTTGTGAAAGCACTCAAAACGGCATGAACAAGCCAAATACTGCGTGTTGTACCGTTACAAGTGCGAAAGTGCTATGTTGTGACATTCTCGGTAAAGCGCATGCAAGTATCGTGAAACCTTAAAGAACGATGTCATTTAGCGAGATACAGCGTTCTGTACTGTAATAAGTTGGTGAGAAACTGTGAGGTCAAGCAAATATCGTAATTGTGAACGAAACAGTGTAATTGAGCGTCTTTAGATACAAGTGCGAATGTTAGGTTAGGTTGACAGATCAACCGTCGTAAAACCGCAATAAACAATGTCACTTAGTGAGATGTAGTGTTTTTCAACATTACAAGTCGGGAACTACGATATCTAATGTGAAAGCGCATGAAACCGTCGTAATCTTGTAGAAAACATTGTAAAGTGGCGAGTAAAACGTTTTCTAACGATAGAAGTGCGAAGGTTAGGTTAGGTTAGGTTAGTTTAAGCTAGGTAGCGCCGTGAAACTACCAAAAACGACGTCATCTAACGAGATAGTGTTGTTTTATAGCGAGTATTAAACTGCGATAGGTGAAATGTTGTGAAAGCACACAAAACGGCATGAACAAGCCATATACTGCGTGTTCTACCGTTACAAGTGCGAAACTGCTATA
>NW_027464609.1:220000-230000 GCF_043290135.1 Rhipicephalus microplus
ACTGCTATGTTGTGATATTCTCGTTAAAGCGCATGCAAGCATCGTGAAACCTTAAAGAACGATGTCATTTAGCGAGATACAGCGTTCTGTACTGCAATAAGTTGGTGAAAAACTGTGAGGTTATGCAAATATCCTAATTGTGAACGAAACAGTGTAATAGAGCGTTTTTTAATACAAGTGCGAATGTTAGGTTAGGTTAAGATATGAACCGTCGTAAAACCGCATTAAACAATGTCACTTAGTGAGATGCAGTGTTTTTCACCATTACAAGTTGGGAACTGCGATATCTAATGTGAAAGCACTTGCAAACGTCGTTAGATTAGGTTAGGTTAGGTTAGGTTACGTTAGGTTAGGTTTGGTTAGGTTAGGTTAGGTTATGTTAGGTTAGGTTGGGTTAGGTTAGGTTAGGTTACGTTAGGTTAAGGTATGAACCGTCGTAAAACCGCAATAAACAATGTCACTTAGTGAGATGCAGTGTTTTTCACCATTACAAGTCGGGAACTGCGATATCTAATGTGAAAGCGCATGAAACCGTCGTAATCTCGTAGAAAACATTGTAAAGTAGCGAATAAAACGTTTTCTAACGATAGAAGTGCGAAGGTTCGGTTAGTTTGAGTTATGTTAGTTTAAGCTAGGTAGCGTCGTGAAACCACCAAAAACGACGTCATCTAACGAGATAGTGTTGTTTTAATGCGAGTACGAAACTGCGACAGGTAAAATGTTGTGAAAGCACTCAAAACGGCATGAACAAGCCAAATACTGCGTGTTGTACCGTTACAAGTGCCAAACTGCTATGTTGTGACATTCTCGGTAAAGCGCATGCAAGTATCGTGAAACCTTAAAGAACGATGTCATTTAGCGAGATACAGCGTTCTGTACTGTAATAAGTTGGTGAGAAACTGTGAGGTCAAGCAAATATCGTAATTGTGAACGAAACAGTATAATTGAGCGTCTTTAGATACAAGTGCGAATGTTAGGTTAGGTTGACATATCAACCGTCGTAAAACCGCATTAAACAATGTCACTTAGTGAGATGTAGTGTTTTTCAACATTAAAAGTCGGGAACTACGATATCTAATGTGAAAGCGCATGAAACCGTCGTAATCTTGTAGAAAACATTGTAAAGTTGCGAGTAAACGTTTTCTTACGATAGACGTGCGAAGGTTAGGTTAGGTTAGGTTAGTTTAAGCTAGGTAGCGTCGTGAAACTACCAAAAACGACGTCATCTAACGAGATAGTGTTATTTTATTGCGAGTATTAAACTGCAATAGGTAAAATGTTGTGAATGCACACAAAACGGCATGAACAAGCCAAATACTGCGTGTTCTACCGTTACAAGTGCGAAACTGCTATATTGTGATATTCTCGTTAAAGCGCATGCAAGCATCGTGAAACCTTAAAGAACGATGTCATTTAGCGAGATACAGCGTTCTGTACTGCAATAAGTTGGTGAAAAAATGTGAGGTTATGCAAATATCGTAATTGTGAACGAAACAGTGTAATAGAGCGTTTTTCAATACAAGTACGAATGTTAGGTTAGGTTAAGATATGAACCGTCGTAAAACCGCATTAACCAATGTCACTTAGTGAGATGCAGTGTTTTTCACCATTACAAGTTGGGAACTGCGATATCTAATGTGAAAGCACTTGCAAACGTCGTTAGGTTAGGTTAGGTTAGGTTAGGTTACGTTAGGTTTGGTTAGGTTAGGTTAGGTTAGGTTATGTTAGGTTAGGTTGGGTTAGGTTAGGTTAGGTTACGTTAGGTTAAGGTATGAACCGTCGTAAAACCACAATAAACAATGTCACTTAGTGAGATGCAGTGTTTTTCACCTTTACAAGTCGGGAACTACGATATCTAATGTGAAAGCGCATGAAACCGTCGTAATCTTGTAGAAAACATTGTAAAGTTGCGAGTAAAACATTTTCTAACGATAGAAGTGCGAAGGTTAGGTTAGGTTAGGTTAGTTTAAGCTAGGTAGCGTCGTGAAACTACCAAAAACGACGTCATCTAACGAGATAGTGTTGTTTTATTGCGAGTATTAAACTGCGATAGGTAAAATGTTGTGAATGCACACAAAACGGCATTAACAAGCCAAATACTGCGTGTTCTACCGTTACAAGTGCGAAACTGCTATATTGTGATATTCTCGTTGAAGCGCATGCAAGCATCGTGAAACCTTAAAGAACAATGTCATTTAGCGAGATACAGCGTTCTGTACTGCAATAAGTTGGTGAAAAACTGTGAGGTTATGCAAATATCGTAATTGTGAACAAAACAGTGTAATAGAGCGTTTTTAGATACAAGTGCGAATGTTAGGTTAGGTTAAGATATGAACCGTCGTAAAACCGCATTAAACAATGTCAATTACTGAGATGCAGTGTTTTTCACCATTAAAAGTGGGGAACTGCGATATTTAATGTGAAAGAGCTTGCAACCGTCGTTAGGTTAGGTTAGGTTAGGTTAGGTTAGGTTTGGTTAGGTTAGGTTAGGTTAGGTTAGGTTAGATTAGGTTAGGTTGGGTTGAGTTGGGTTAGGTTAGGTTAGGTTAAGTTAGGCTGGGTTAGGTTAGGTTAGGTTAGGTTACGTTAGGTTAGGTTACGTTAGGTTAGGTTAGGTTGGGTTACTTTACGTTAGGTTAGGTTAGGTTAGGTAAGGATAATTTGGTTAGGTTAGGTAAGGTTAGGTTAGGTTAGGTTAGGTTGGGTTGGGTGTTGTTGGGTTGGGTTGGGTTGGGTTAGGTTGGGTTAGGTTAGGTTAGGTTACGTTAGGTTAGGTTAGGTTACGTTAGGTTATGTTAGGTTAGGTTAGGTTACGTTAGGTTAGGTTAGGTCAGGTAAGGTTAGGTTACGTTAGAATAGGTTAGGTTAGGTTACGTTAGGTTAGGTTAAGTTAGGTTAGGTTAGGTTAGGTTTGGTTAGGTTAGGTTAGGTTAGCTTAGGTTAGGTTAGGTTGGGTTGGGTTGGGTTAGGTTGGGTTAGGTTAGGTTAGGTTGGGTTAGGTTAGTTTAGTTTAGGTTAGGTTAGGTTAGGTTAAGTTGGGTTGGGTTAGGTTAGGTAAGGTTAGGTTAGGTTAGGTTAGGTTAGGTTAAGGTATGAACCGTCGTAAAACCGCATTAAACAATGTCACTTAGTGAGATGCAGTGTTTTTCCCCTTTACAAGTTGGGAACTGTGATATCTAATGTGAAAGCGCTTGAAACCGTCGTAATGTTGTAGAAAGCAATGTAAAGTAGCGAGTAAAACGTTTTCTAACGATAGAAGTGCGAAGGTCATGTTAGGTTGAGTTATGTTAGTTTAAGCTAGGTAGCGTCGTGAAACTACCAAAAACAACGTCATCTAACGAGATAGTGTTGTTTTGTTGCGAGTACGAAACTGCGATAGGTGAAATGTGAAAGCACACAAAACGGCATGAACAAGCCAAATACTGCGTGTTGTACCGTTACAAGTGCGAAAGTGCTATGTTGTGACATTCTCGGTAAAGCGCATGCAAGTATCGTGAAACCTTAAAGAACGATGTCATTTAGCGAGATACAGCGTTCTGTACTGTAATAAGTTGGTGAGAAACTGTGAGGTCAAGCAAATATCGTAATTGTGAACGAAACAGTGTAATTGAGCGTCTTTAGATACAAGTGCGAATGTTAGGTTAGGTTGACATATCAACCGTCGTAAAACCGCATTAAACAATGTCACTTAGTGAGATGTGGTGTTTTTCAACATTACAAGTCGGGAACTACGATATCTAATGTGAAAGCGCATGAAACCGTCGTAATCTTGTAGAAAACATTGTAAAGTGGCGAGTAAAACGTCTTCTAACGATAGAAGTGCGAAGGTTAGGTTAGGTTAGGTTAGTTTAAGCTAGGTAGCGTCGTGAAACTACCAAAAACAACGTCATCTAACGAGATAGTGTTGTTTTATTGCGAGTACGAAACTGCGATAGGTGAAATGTGAAAGCACACAAAACGGCATGAACAAGCCAAATACTGCGTGTTGTACCGTTACAAGTGCGAAAGTGCTATGTTGTGACATTCTCGGTAAAGCGCATGCAAGTATCGTGAAACCTTAAAGAACGATGTCATTTAGCGAGATACAGCGTTCTGTACTGTAATAAGTTGGTGAGAAACTGTGAGGTCAAGCAAATATCGTAATTGTGAACGAAACAGTGTAATTGAGCGTCTTTAGATACAAGTGCGAATGTTAGGTTAGGTTGACATATCAACCGTCGTAAAACCGCATTAAACAATGTCACTTAGTGAGATGTGGTGTTTTTCAACATTACAAGTCGGGAACTACGATATCTAATGTGAAAGCGCATGAAACCGTCGTAATCTTGTAGAATACATTGTAAAGTGGCGAGTAAAACGTCTTCTAACGATAGAAGTGCGAAGGTTAGGTTAGGTTAGGTTAGTTTAAGCTAGGTAGCGTCGTGAAACTACCAAAAACGACGTCATCTAACGAGATAGTGTTGTTTTATAGCGAGTATTAAACTGCGATAGGTGAAATGTTGTGAAAGCACACAAAACGGCATGAACGAGCCAAATACTGCGTGTTCTACCGTTACAAGTGCGAAACTGCTATATTGTGATATTCTCGTTAAATCGCATGCAAGCATCATGAAACCTTAAAGAACAATGTCATTTAGCGAGATACAGCGTTCTGTACTGCAATAAGTTGGTGAAAAACTGTGAGGTTATGCAAATATCGTAATTGTGAACAAAACAGTGTAATAGAGCGTTTTTAGATACAAGTGCGAATGTTAGGTTAGGTTAAGATATGAACCGTCGTAAAACCGCATTAAACAATGTCAATTACTGAGATGCAGTGTTTTTCACCATTAAAAGTGGGGAACTGCGATATTTAATGTGAAAGCGCTTGCAACCGTCGTTAGGTTAGGTTAGGTTAGGTTAGGTTAGGTTAGGTTAGGTTAGGTTAGATTAGGTTAGGTTGGGTTGAGTTGGGTTAGGTTAGGTTAGGTTAGGTTAGGTTGGGTTAGGTTAGGTTAGGTTAGGTTACGTTAGGTTAGGTTACGTTAGGTTAGGTTAGGTTAGGTTACTTTACGTTAGGTTAGGTTAGGTTAGGTAAGGATAATTTGGTTAGGTTAGGTAAGGTTAGGTTAGGTTAGGTTAGGTTGGGTTGGGTGTTGTTGGGTTGGGTTGGGTTGGGTTAGGTTGGGTTAGGTTAGGTTAGGTTACCTTAGGTTAGGTTAGGTTAGGTTACGTTAGGTTAGGTTAGGTTACGTTAGGTTAGGTTAGGTCAGGTAAGGTTAGGTTACGTTAGAATAGGTTAGGTTAGGTTACGTTAGGTTAGGTTAAGTTAGGTTAGGTTAGGTTAGGTTTGGTTAGGTTAGGTTAGGTTAGCTTAGGTTAGGTTAGGTTGGGTTGGGTTGGGTTAGGTTGGGTTAGGTTAGGTTAGGTTGGGTTAGGTTAGTTTAGTTTAGGTTAGGTTAGGTTAGGTTAAGTTGGGTTGGGTTAGGTTAGGTTAGGTTAGGTAAGGTTAGGTTAGGTTAGGTTAGGTTAGGTTAAGGTATGAACCGTCGTAAAACCGCATTAAACAATGTCACTTAGGGAGATGCAGTGTTTTTCCCCTTTACAAGTTGGGAACTGTGATATCTAATGTGAAAGCGCTTGAAACCGTCGTAATGTTGTAGAAAGCAATGTAAAGTAGCGAGTAAAACGTTTTCTAACGATAGAAGTGCGAAGGTCATGTTAGGTTGAGTTATGTTAGTTTAAGCTAGGTAGCGTCGTGAAACTACCAAAAACAACGTCATCTAACGAGATAGTGTTGTTTTATTGCGAGTACGAAACTGCGATAGGTGAAATGTGAAAGCACACAAAACGGCATGAACAAGCCGAATACTGCGTGTTGTACCGTTACAAGTGCGAAACTGCTATGTTGTGATATTCTCGTTAAAGCGCATGCAAGCATCGTGAAACCTTAAAGAACGATGTCATTTAGCGAGATACAGCGTTCTGTACTGCAATAAGTTGGTGAAAAACTGTGAGGTTATGCAAATATCCTAATTGTGAACGAAACAGTGTAATAGAGCGTTTTTTAATACAAGTGCGAATGTTAGGTTAGGTTAAGATATGAACCGTCGTAAAACCGCATTAAACAATGTCACTTAGTGAGATGCAGTGTTTTTCACCATTACAAGTTGGGAACTGCGATATCTAATGTGAAAGCACTTGCAAACGTCGTTAGATTATGTTAGGTTAGGTTAGGTTACGTTAGGTTAGGTTTGGTTAGGTTAGGTTAGGTTAGGTTATGTTAGGTTAGGTTGGGTTAGGTTAGGTTAGGTTACGTTAGGTTAAGGTATGAACCGTCGTAAAACCGCAATAAACAATGTCACTTAGTGAGATGCAGTGTTTTTCACCATTACAAGTCGGGAACTGCGATATCTAATGTGAAAGCGCATGAAACCATCGTAATCTTGTAGAAAACATTGTAAAGTAGCGAATAAAACGTTTTCTAACGATAGAAGTGCGAAGGTTCGGTTAGTTTGAGTTATGTTAGTTTAAGCTAGGTAGCGTCGTGAAACCACCAAAAACGACGTCATCTAACGAGATAGTGTTGTTTTAATGCGAGTACGAAACTGCGACAGGTAAAATGTTGTGAAAGCACTCAAAACGGCATGAACAAGCCAAATACTGCGTGTTGTACCGTTACAAGTGCCAAACTGCTATGTTGTGACATTCTCGGTAAAGCGCATGCAAGTATCGTGAAACCTTAAAGAACGATGTCATTTAGCGAGATACAGCGTTCTGTACTGTAATAAGTTGGTGAGAAACTGTGAGGTCAAGCAAATATCGTAATTGTGAACGAAACAGTGTAATTGAGCGTCTTTAGATACAAGTGCGAATGTTAGGTTAGGTTGACATATCAACCGTCGTAAAACCGCATTAAACAATGTCACTTAGTGAGATGTAGTGTTTTTCAACATTACAAGTCGGGAACTACGATATCTAATGTGAAAGCGCATGAAACCGTCGTAATCTTGTAGAAAACATTGTAAAGTTGCGAGTAAACGTTTTCTAACGATAGAAGTGCGAAGGTTAGGTTAGGTTAGGTTAGTTTAAGCTAGGTAGCGTCGTGAAACTACCAAAAACGACGTCATCTAACGAGATAGTGTTATTTTATTGCGAGTATTAAACTGCGATAGGTAAAATGTTGTGAATGCACACAAAACGGCATGAACAAGCCAAATACTGCGTGTTCTACCGTTACAAGTGCGAAACTGCTATATTGTGATATTCTCGTTAAAGCGCATGCGAGCATCGTGAAACCTTAAAGAACGATGTCATTTAGCGAGATACAGCGTTCTGTACTGCAATAAGTTGGTGAAAAACTGTGAGGTTATGCAAATATCGTAATTGTGAACGAAACAGTGTAATAGAGCGTTTTTCAATACAAGTACGAATGTTAGGTTAGGTTAAGATATGAACCGTCGTAAAACCGCATTAACCAATGTCACTTAGTGAGATGCAGTTTTTCACCATTACAAGTTGGGAACTGCGATATCTAATGTGAAAGCACTTGCAAACGTCGTTAGGTTAGGTTAGGTTAGGTTAGGTTACGTTAGGTTTGGTTAGGTTAGGTTAGGTTAGGTTATGTTAGGTTAGGTTGGGTTAGGTTAGGTTAGGTTACGTTAGGTTAAGGTATGAACCGTCGTAAAACCACAATAAACAATGTCACTTAGTGAGATGCAGTGTTTTTCACCTTTACAAGTCGGGAACTACGATATCTAATGTGAAAGCGCATGAAACCGTCGTAATCTTGTAGAAAACATTGTAAAGTTGCGAGTAAAACGTTTTCTAACGATAGAAGTGCAAAGGTTAGGTTAGGTTAGGTTAGTTTAAGCTAGGTAGCGTCGTGAAACTACCAAAAACGACGTCATCTAACGAGATAGTGTTGTTTTATTGCGAGTATTAAACTGCGATAGGTAAAATGTTGTGAATGCACACAAAACGGCATTAACAAGCCAAATACTGCGTGTTCTACCGTTACAAGTGCGAAACTGCTATATTGTGATATTCTCGTTGAAGCGCATGCAAGCATCGTGAAACCTTAAAGAACAATGTCATTTAGCGAGATACAGCGTTCTGTACTGCAATAAGTTGGTGAAAAACTGTGAGGTTATGCAAATATCGTAATTGTGAACAAAACAGTGTAATAGAGCGTTTTTAGATACAAGTGCGAATGTTAGGTTAGGTTAAGATATGAACCGTCGTAAAACCGCATTAAACAATGTCAATTACTGAGATGCAGTGTTTTCCACCATTAAAATTGGGGAACTGCGATATTTAATGTGAAAGCGCTTGCAACCGTCGTTAGGTTTGGTTAGGTTAGGTTAGGTTAGGTTACGTTACGTTAGGTTAGGTTTGGTTAGGTTAGGTTAGGTTAGGTTATGTTAGGTTAGGTTGGGTTAGGTTAGGTTAGGTTACGTTAGGTTAATGTATGAACCGTCGTAAAACCGCAATAAACAATGTCACTTAGTGAGATGCAGTGTTTTTCCCCTTTACAAGTTGGGAACTGCGATATCTAATGCGAAAGCGCTTGAAACCGTCGTAATGTTGTAGAAAGCAATGTAAAGTAGCGAGTAAAACGTTTTCTAACGATAGAAGTGCGAAGGTTATGTTAGGTTGAGTTATGTTAGTTTAAGCTAGGTAGCGTCGTGAAACCACCAAAAACGACGTCATCTAACGAGATAGTGTTGTTTTATTGCGAGTACGAAACTGCGATAGGCAAAATGTTGTGAAAGCACACAAAACGGCATGAACAAGCCAAATACTGCGTGTTCTACCGTTACAAGTGCGAAACTGCTATATTGTGATATTCTCGTTAAAGCGCATGCAAGCATCGTGAAACCTTAAAGAACAATGTCATTTAGCGAGATACAGCGTTCTGTACTGCAATAAGTTGGTGAAAAACTGTGAGGTTATGCAAATATCGTAATTGTGAACGAAACAGTGTAATAGAGCGTTTTTCAATACAAGTACGAATGTTAGGTTAGGTTAAGATATGAACCGTCGTAAAACCGCATTAAACAATGTCACTTAGTGAGATGCAGTGTTTTTCACCATTACAAGTTGGGAACTGCGATATCTAATGTGAAAGCACTTGCAAACGTCGTTAGGTTAGGTTAGGTTAGGTTAGGTTAGGTTACGTTAGGTTAGGTTTGGTTAGGTTAGGTTAGGTTAGGTTATGTTAGGTTAGGTTGGGTTAGGTTAGGTTAGGTTACGTTAGGTTAAGGTATGAACCGTCGTAAAACCGCAATAAACAATGTCACTTAGTGAGATGCAGTGTTTTTCCCCTTTACAAGTTGGGAACTGCGATATCTAATGCGAAAGCGCTTGAAACCGTCGTAATGTTGTAGAAAGCAATGTAAAGTAGCGAGTAAAACGTTTTCTAACGATAGAAGTGCGAAGGTTATGTTAGGTTGAGTTATGTTAGTTTAAGCTAGGTAGCGTCGTGAAACCACCAAAAACGACGTCATCTAACGAGATAGTGTTGTTTTATTGCGAGTACGAAACTGCGATAGGCAAAATGTTGTGAAAGCACACAAAACGGCATGAACAAGCCAAATACTGCGTGTTCTACCGTTACAAGTGCGAAACTGCTATATTGTGATATTCTCGTTAAAGCGCATGCAAGCATCGTGAAACCTTAAAGAACGATGTCATTTAGCGAGATACAGCGTTCTGTACTGTAATAAGTTGGTGAGAAACTGTGAGGTCAAGCAAATATCGTAATTGTGAACGAAACAGTGTAATTGAGCGTCTTTAGATACAAGTGCGAATGTTAGGCTAGGTTGACATATCAACCGTCGTAAAACCGCATTAAACAATGTCACTTAGTGAGATGTAGTGTTTTTCAACATTACAAGTCGGGAACTACGATATCTAATGTGAAAGCGCATGAAACCGTCGTAATCTTGTAGAAAACATTGTAAAGTTGCGAGTAAAACGTTTTCTAACGATAGAAGTGCGAAGGTTAGGTTAGGTTAGG
>NW_027464609.1:232500-255000 GCF_043290135.1 Rhipicephalus microplus
AACCTTAAAGAACGATGTCATTTAGCGAGATACAGCGTTCTGTACTGTAATACGTTGGTGAGAAACTGTGAGGTCAAGCAAATATCGTAATTATGAACGAAACAGTGTAATTGAGCGTCTTTAGATACAAGTGCGAATGTTAGGTTAGGTTGACATATCAACCGTCGTAAAACCGCATTAAACAATGTCACTTAGTGAGATGTAGTGTTTTTCAACATTACAAGTCGGAAACTACGATATCTAATGTGAAAGCGCATGAAACCGTCGTAATCTTGTAGAAAACATTGTAAAGTTGCGAGTAAAACGTTTTCTAACGATAGAAGTGCGAAGGTTAGGTTAGGTTAGGTTAGTTAAGCTAGGTAGCGTCGTGAAACTACCAAAAACGACGTCATCTAACGAGATAGTGTTGTTTTATTGCGAGTATTAAACTGCGATAGGTAAAATGTTGTGAATGCACACAAAACGGCATGAACAAGCCAAATACTGCGTGTTCTACCGTTACAAGTGCGAAACTGCTATATTGTGATATTCTCGTTGAAGCGCATGCAAGCATCGTGAAACCTTAAAGAACAATGTCATTTAGCGAGATACAGCGTTCTGTACTGCAATAAGTTGGTGAAAAACTGTGAGGTTATGCAAATACCGTAATTGTGAACGAAACAGTGTAATAGAGCGTTTTTCAATACAAGTACGAATGTTAGGTTAGGTTAAGATATGAACCGTCGTAAAACCGCATTAAACAATGTCAATTAGTGAGATGCAGTGTTTTTCACCATTACAAGTTGGGAACTGCGATACCTAATGTGAAAGCACTTGCAAACGTCGTTAGGTTAGGTTAGGTTAGGTTAGGTTAGGTTACGTTAGGTTAGGTTTGGTTAGGTTAGGTTAGGTTATGTTAGGTTAGGTTGGGTTAGGTTAGGTTTGGTTACGTTAGGTTAAGGTATGAACCGTCGTAAAACCGCAATAAACAATGTCACTTAGTGAGATGCAGTGTTTTTCACCATTACAAGTCGGGAACTGCGATATCTAATGTGAAAGCGCATGAAACCATCGTAATCTTGTAGAAAACATTGTAAAGTAGCGAATAAAACGTTTTCTAACGATAGAAGTGCGAAGGTTCGGTTAGTTTGAGTTATGTTAGTTTAAGCTAGGTAGCGTCGTGAAACCACCAAAAACGACGTCATCTAACGAGATAGTGTTGTTTTAATGCGAGTACGAAACTGCGACAGGTAAAATGTTGTGAAAGCACTCAAAACGGCATGAACAAGCCAAATACTGCGTGTTGTACCGTTACAAGTGCCAAACTGCTATGTTGTGACATTCTCGGTAAAGCGCATGCAAGTATCGTGAAACCTTAAAGAACGATGTCATTTAGCGAGATACAGCGTTCTGTACTGTAATAAGTTGGTGAGAAACTGTGAGGTCAAGCAAATATCGTAATTGTGAACGAAACAGTGTAATTGAGCGTCTTTAGATACAAGTGCGAATGTTTGGTTAGGTTGACATATCAACCGTCGTAAAACCGCATTAAACAATGTCACTTAGTGAGATGTAGTGTTTTTCAACATTACAAGTCGGGAACTACGATATCTAATGTGAAAGCGCATGAAACCGTCGTAATCTTGTAGAAAACATTGTAAAGTTGCGAGTAAACGTTTTCTAACGATAGAAGTGCGAAGGTTAGGTTAGGTTAGGTTAGTTTAAGCTAGGTAGCGTCGTGAAACTACCAAAAACGACGTCATCTAACGAGATAGTGTTATTTTATTGCGAGTATTAAACTGCGATAGGTAAAATGTTGTGAATGCACACAAAACGGCATGAACAAGCCAAATACTGCGTGTTCTACCGTTACAAGTGCGAAACTGCTATATTGTGATATTCTCGTTAAAGCGCATGCGAGCATCGTGAAACCTTAAAGAACGATGTCATTTAGCGAGATACAGCGTTCTGTACTGCAATAAGTTGGTGAAAAACTGTGAGGTTATGCAAATATCGTAATTGTGAACGAAACAGTGTAATAGAGCGTTTTTCAATACAAGTACGAATGTTAGGTTAGGTTAAGATATGAACCGTCGTAAAACCGCATTAACCAATGTCACTTAGTGAGATGCAGTGTTTTTCACCATTACAAGTTGGGAACTGCGATATCTAATGTGAAAGCACTTGCAAACGTCGTTAGGTTAGGTTAGGTTAGGTTAGGTTACGTTAGGTTTGGTTAGGTTAGGTTAGGTTAGGTTATGTTAGGTTAGGTTGGGTTAGGTTAGGTTAGGTTACGTTAGGTTAAGGTATGAACCGTCGTAAAACCACAATAAACAATGTCACTTAGTGAGATGCAGTGTTTTTCACCTTTACAAGTCGGGAACTACGATATCTAATGTGAAAGCGCATGAAACCGTCGTAATCTTGTAGAAAACATTGTAAAGTTGCGAGTAAAACGTTTTCTAACGATAGAAGTGCGAAGGTTAGGTTAGGTTAGGTTAGTTTAAGCTAGGTAGCGTCGTGAAACTACCAAAAACGACGTCATCTAACGAGATAGTGTTGTTTTATTGCGAGTATTAAACTGCGATAGGTAAAATGTTGTGAATGCACACAAAACGGCATTAACAAGCCAAATACTGCGTGTTCTACCGTTACAAGTGCGAAACTGCTATATTGTGATATTCTCGTTGAAGCGCATGCAAGCATCGTGAAACCTTAAAGAACAATGTCATTTAGCGAGATACAGCGTTCTGTACTGCAATAAGTTGGTGAAAAACTGTGAGGTTATGCAAATATCGTAATTGTGAACAAAACAGTGTAATAGAGCGTTTTTAGATACAAGTGCGAATGTTAGGTTAGGTTAAGATATGAACCGTCGTAAAACCGCATTAAACAATGTCAATTACTGAGATGCAGTGTTTTCCACCATTAAAATTGGGGAACTGCGATATTTAATGTGAAAGCGCTTGCAACCGTCGTTAGGTTTGGTTAGGTTAGGTTAGGTTAGGTTACGTTACGTTAGGTTAGGTTTGGTTAGGTTAGGTTAGGTTAGGTTATGTTAGGTTAGGTTGGGTTAGGTTAGGTTAGGTTACGTTAGGTTAAGGTATGAACCGTCGTAAAACCGCAATAAACAATGTCACTTAGTGAGATGCAGTGTTTTTCCCCTTTACAAGTTGGGAACTGCGATATCTAATGCGAAAGCGCTTGAAACCGTCGTAATGTTGTAGAAAGCAATGTAAAGTAGCGAGTAAAACGTTTTCTAACGATAGAAGTGCGAAGGTTATGTTAGGTTGAGTTATGTTAGTTTAAGCTAGGTAGCGTCGTGAAACCACCAAAAACGACGTCATCTAACGAGATAGTGTTGTTTTATTGCGAGTACGAAACTGCGATAGGCAAAATGTTGTGAAAGCACACAAAACGGCATGAACAAGCCAAATACTGCGTGTTCTACCGTTACAAGTGCGAAACTGCTATATTGTGATATTCTCGTTAAAGCGCATGCAAGCATCGTGAAACCTTAAAGAACAATGTCATTTAGCGAGATACAGCGTTCTGTACTGCAATAAGTTGGTGAAAAACTGTGAGGTTATGCAAATATCGTAATTGTGAACGAAACAGTGTAATAGAGCGTTTTTCAATACAAGTACGAATGTTAGGTTAGGTTAAGATATGAACCGTCGTAAAACCGCATTAAACAAT
The DNA here is from genome assembly GCF_043290135.1 of Rhipicephalus microplus. Taxonomy (NCBI): domain Eukaryota; kingdom Metazoa; phylum Arthropoda; class Arachnida; order Ixodida; family Ixodidae; genus Rhipicephalus; species Rhipicephalus microplus. Next base: position 236,179 of record NW_027464609.1, read on the forward strand.
GTCACTTAGTGAGATGCAGTGTTTTTCACCATTACAAGTTGGGAACTGCGATATCTAATGTGAAAGCACTTGCAAACGTCGTTAGGTTAGGTTAGGTTAGGTTAGGTTACGTTAGGTTAGGTTTGGTTAGGTTAGGTTAGGTTAGGTTATGTTAGGTTAGGTTGGGTTAGGTTAGGTTAGGTTACGTTAGGTTAAGGTATGAACCGTCGTAAAACCGCAATAAACAATGTCACTTAGTGAGATGCAGTGTTTTTCCCCTTTACAAGTTGGGAACTGCGATATCTAATGCGAAAGCGCTTGAAACCGTCGTAATGTTGTATAAAGCAATGTAAAGTAGCGAGTAAAACGTTTTCTAACGATAGAAGTGCGAAGGTTATGTTAGGTTGAGTTATGTTAGTTTAAGCTAGGTAGCGTCGTGAAACCACCAAAAATGACGTCATCTAACGAGATAGTGTTGTTTTAGCACCGAAAGGCGGGCGAGTTGGAACTTATCCATAGTGGGCAGCGCACAAAAGGAAACACACAAGAGAAGGAATCAGGACCAGCGCTTGTCCTGATTCCTTCTCTTGTGTGTTTCCTTTTGTGCGCTGCCCACTATGGAGTGTTGTTTTATTGCGAGTACGAAACTGCGATAGGCAAAATGTTGTGAAAGCACACAAAACGGCATGAACAAGCCAAATACTGCGTGTTCTACCGTTACAAGTGCGAAACTGCTATATTGTGATATTCTCGTTAAAGCGCATGCAAGCATCGTGAAACCTTAAAGAACGATGTCATTTAGCGAGATACAGCGTTCTGTACTGTAATAAGTTGGTGAGAAACTGTGAGGTCAAGCAAATATCGTAATTGTGAACGAAACAGTGTAATTGAGCGTCTTTAGATACAAGTGCGAATGTTAGGCTAGGTTGACATATCAACCGTCGTAAAACCGCATTAAACAATGTCACTTAGTGAGATGTAGTGTTTTTCAACATTACAAGTCGGGAACTACGATATCTAATGTGAAAGCGCATGAAACCGTCGTAATCTTGTAGAAAACATTGTAAAGTTGCGAGTAAAACGTTTTCTAACGATAGAAGTGCGAAGGTTAGGTTAGGTTAGGTTAGTTTAGGCTAGGTAGCGTCGTGAAACTACCAAAAACGACGTCATCTAACGAGATAGTGTTGTTTTATTGCGAGTATTACACTGCGATAGGTAAAATGTTGTGAATGCACACAAAACGGCATGAACAAGCCAAATACTGCGTGTTCTACCGTTACAAGTGCGAAACTGCTATATTGTGATTTTCTCGTTGAAGCGCATGCAAGCATCGTGAAACCTTAAAGAACGATGTCATTTAGCGAGATACAGCGTTCTGTACTGCAATAAGTTGGTGAAAAACTGTGACGTTATGCAAATATCGTAATTGTGAACAAAACAGTGTAATAGAGCGTTTTTAGATACAAGTGCGAATGTTAGGTTAGGTTAAGATATGAACCGTCGTAAAACCGCATTAAACAATGTCAATTACTGAGATGCAGTGTTTTTCACCATTAAAAGTGGGGAACTGCGATATTTAATGTGAAAGCGCTTGCAACCGTCGTTAGGTTAGGTTAGGTTAGGTTAGGTTTGGTTAGGATAGGTTAGGTTAGGTTAGGTTAGATTAGGTTAGGTTGGGTTGAGTTGGGTTAGGTTAGGTTAGGTTAGGTTAGGTTAGGTTGGGTTAGGTTAGGTTAGGTTAGGTTACGTTAGGTTAGGTTACGTTAGGTTAGGTTAGGTTAGGTTAGGTTAGGTTAGATTAGGTTAGGTAAGGATAATTTGGTTAGGTTAGGTAAGGTTAGGTTAGGTTAGGTTAGGTTGGGTTGGGTGTTGTTGGGTTGGGTTGGGTTGGGTTAGGTTGGGTTAGGTTAGGTTAGGTTACGTTAGGTGAGGTTAGGTTAGGTTACGTTAGGTTATGTTAGGTTAGGTTAGGTTACGTTAGGTTAGGTTACGTTAGAATAGGTTAGGTTAGGTTACGTTAGGTTAGGTTAAGTTAGGTTAGGTTAGGTTTGGTTAGGTTAGGTTAGGTTAGCTTAGGTTAGGTTAGGTTGGGTTGGGTTGGGTTAGGTTGGGTTAGGTTAGGTTAGGTTAGGTTGGGTTAGGTTAGATTAGGTTAGGTTAGGTTAGGTTAAGTTGGGTTGGGTTAGGTTAGGTTACGTTAGGTTAAGGTATGAACCGTCGTAAAACCGCAATAAACAATGTCACTTAGTGAGATGCAGTGTTTTTCACCATTACAAGTTGGGAACTGCGATATCTAATGTGAAAGCACTTGCAAACGTCGTTAGGTTAGGTTAGGTTAGGTTAGGTTAGGTTAGGTTACGTTAGGTTAGGTTTGGTTAGGTTAGGTTAGGTTAGGTTATGTTAGGTTAGGTTGGGTTAGGTTAGGTTAGGTTACGTTAGGTTAAGGTATGAACCGTTGTAAAACCGCAATAAACAATGTCACTTAGTGAGATGCAGTGTTTTTCACCTTTACAAGTTGGGAACTGCGATATCTAATGCGAAAGCGCTTGAAACCGTCGTAATGTTGTAGAAAGCAATGTAAAGTAGCGAGTAAAACGTTTTCTAACGATAGAAGTGCGAAGGTTATGTTAGGTTGAGTTATGTTAGTTTAAGCTAGGTAGCGTCGTGAAACCACCAAAAACGACGTCATCTAACGAGATAGTGTTGTTTTATTGCGAGTACGAAACTGCGATAGGCAAAATGTTGTGAAAGCACACAAAACGGCATGAACAAGCCAAATACTGCGTGTTCTACCGTTACAAGTGCGAAACTGCTATATTGTGATATTCTCGTTGAAGCGCATGCAAGCATCGTGAAACCTTAAAGAACGATGTCATTTAGCGAGATACAGCGTTCTGTACTGCAATAAGTTGGTGAAAAACTGTGAGGTTATGCAAATATCGTAATTGTGAACGAAACAGTGTAATAGAGCGTTTTTCAATACAAGTACGAATGTTAGGTTAGGTTAAGATATGAACCATCGTAAAACCGCATTAAACAATGTCACTTAGTGAGATGCAGTGTTTTTCACCATTACAAGTTGGGAACTGCGATATCTAATGTGAAAGCACTTGCAAACGTCGTTAGGTTAGGTTAGGTTAGGTTAGGTTAGGTTACGTTAGGTTAGGTTTGGTTAGGTTAGGTTAGGTTAGGTTATGTTAGGTTAGGTTGGGTTAGGTTAGGTTAGGTTACGTTAGGTTAAGGTATGAACCGTCGTAAAACCGCAATAAACAATGTCACTTAGTGAGATGCAGTGTTTTTCACCTTTACAAGTTGGGAACTGCGATATCTAATGTGAAAGCGCTTGAAACCGTCGTAATGTTGTAGAAAGCAATGTAAAGTAGCGAGTAAAACGTTTTCTAACGATAGAAGTCCGAAGGTTATGTTAGGTTGAGTTATGTTAGTTTAAGCTAGGTAGCGTCGTGAAACCACCAAAAACGACGTCGTCTAACGAGATAGTGTTGTTTTATTGCGAGTACGAAACTGCGATAGGTAAAATGTTGTGAAAGCACACAAAACGGCATGAACAAGCCAAATACTGCGTGTTGTACCGTTACAAGTGCGAAAGTGCTATGTTGTGACATTCTCGGTAAAGCGCATGCAAGTATCGTGAAACCTTAAAGAACGATGTCATTTAGCGAGATACAGCGTTCTGTACTGTAATACGTTGGTGAGAAACTGTGAGGTCAAGCAAATATCGTAATTATGAACGAAACAGTGTAATTGAGCGTCTTTAGATACAAGTGCGAATGTTAGGTTAGGTTGACATATCAACCGTCGTAAAACCGCATTAAACAATGTCACTTAGTGAGATGTAGTGTTTTTCAACATTACAAGTCGGAAACTACGATATCTAATGTGAAAGCGCATGAAACCGTCGTAATCTTGTAGAAAACATTGTAAAGTTGCGAGTAAAACGTTTTCTAACGATAGAAGTGCGAAGGTTAGGTTAGGTTAGGTTAGTTAAGCTAGGTAGCGTCGTGAAACTACCAAAAACGACGTCATCTAACGAGATAGTGTTGTTTTATTGCGAGTATTAAACTGCGATAGGTAAAATGTTGTGAATGCACACAAAACGGCATGAACAAGCCAAATACTGCGTGTTCTACCGTTACAAGTGCGAAACTGCTATATTGTGATATTCTCGTTGAAGCGCATGCAAGCATCGTGAAACCTTAAAGAACAATGTCATTTAGCGAGATACAGCGTTCTGTACTGCAATAAGTTGGTGAAAAACTGTGAGGTTATGCAAATACCGTAATTGTGAACGAAACAGTGTAATAGAGCGTTTTTCAATACAAGTACGAATGTTAGGTTAGGTTAAGATATGAACCGTCGTAAAACCGCATTAAACAATGTCAATTAGTGAGATGCAGTGTTTTTCACCATTACAAGTTGGGAACTGCGATATCTAATGTGAAAGCACTTGCAAACGTCGTTAGGTTAGGTTAGGTTAGGTTAGGTTAGGTTACGTTAGGTTAGGTTTGGTTAGGTTAGGTTAGGTTAGGTTATGTTAGGTTAGGTTGGGTTAGGTTAGGTTTGGTTACGTTAGGTTAAGGTATGAACCGTCGTAAAACCGCAATATACAATGTCACTTAATGAGATGCAGTGTTTTTCAACTTTACAAGTTGGGAATTGCGATATCTAATGCGAAAGCGCTTGAAACCGTCGTAATGTTGTAGAAAGCAATGTAAAGTAGCGAGTAAAACGTTTTCTAACGATAGAAGTGCGAAGGTTATGTTAGGTTGAGTTATGTTAGTTTAAGCTAGGTAGCGTCGTGAAACCACCAAAAACGACGTCATCTAACGAGATAGTGTTGTTTTATTGCGAGTACGAAACTGCGATAGGCAAAATGTTGTGAAAGCACACAAAACGGCATGAACAAGCCAAATACTGCGTATTCTACCGTTACAAGTGCGAAACTGCTATATTGTGATATTCTCGTTGAAGCGCATGCAAGCATCGTGAAACCTTAAAGAACGATGTCATTTAGCGAGATACAGCGTTCTGTACTGTAATAAGTTGGTGAGAAACTGTGAGGTCAAGCAAATATCGTAATTGTGAACGAAACAGTGTAATTGAGCGTCTTTAGATACAAGTGCGAATGTTAGGTTAGGTTGACATATCAACCGTCGTAAAACCGCATTAAACAATGTCACTTAGTGAGATGTAGTGTTTTTCAACATTACAAGTCGGGAACTACGATATCTAATGTGAAAGCGCATGAAACCGTCGTAATCTTGTAGAAAACATTGTAAAGTTGCGAGTAAAACGTTTTCTAACGATAGAAGTGCGAAGGTTAGGTTAGGTTAGGTTAGTTTAAGCTAGGTAGCGCCGTGAAACTACCAAAAACGACGTCATCTAACGAGATAGTGTTGTTTTATTGCGAGTATTAAACTGCGATAGGTAAAATGTTGTGGATGCACACAAAACGGCATGAACAAGCCAAATACTGCGTGTTCTACCGTTACAAGTGCGAAACTGCTATATTGTGATATTCTCGTTGAAGCGCATGCAAGCATCGTGAAACCTTAAAGAACAATGTCATTTAGCGAGATACAGCGTTCTGTACTGCAATAAGTTGGTGAAAAACTGTGAGGTTATGCAAATATCGTAATTGTGAACGAAACAGTGTAATAGAGCGTTTTTCAATACAAGTACGAATGTTAGGTTAGGTTAAGATATGAACCGTCGTAAAACCGCATTAAACAATGTCAATTAGTGAGATGCAGTGTTTTTCACCATTACAAGTTGGGAACTGCGATATCTAATGTGAAAGCACTTGCAAACGTCGTTAGGTTAGGTTAGGTTAGGTTAGGTTAGGTTAGGTTACGTTAGGTTAGGTTTGGTTAGGTTAGGTTAGGTTAGGTTAGGTTAGGTTGGGTTAGGTTAGGTTAGGTTACGTTAGGTTAAGGTATGAACCGTCGTAAAACCGCAATAAACAATGTCACTTAGTGAGATGCAGTGTTTTTCACCTTTACAAGTTGGGAACTGCGATATCTAATGCGAAAGCGCTTGAAACCGTCGTAATGTTGTAGAAAGCAATGTAAAGTAGCGAGTAAAACGTTTTCTAACGATAGAAGTGCGAAGGTTATGTTAGGTTGAGTTATGTTAGTTTAAGCTAGGTAGCGTCGTGAAACCACCAAAAACGACGTCATCTGTTCTATTGTTTTATTGCGAGTACGAAACTGCGATAGGCAAAATGTTGTGAAAGCACACAAAACGGCATGAACAAGCCAAATACTGCGTGTTCTACCGTTACAAGTGCGAAACTGCTATATTGTGATATTCTCGTTGAAGCGCATGCAAGCATCGTGAAACCTTGAAGAACGATGTCATTTAGCGAGATACAGCGTTCTGTACTGCAATAAGTTGGTGAAAAACTGTGAGGTTATGCAAATATCGTAATTGTGAACGAAACAGTGTAATAGAGCGTTTTTCAATACAAGTACGAATGTTAGGTTAGGTTAAGATATGAACCATCGTAAAACCGCATTAAACAATGTCACTTAGTGAGATGCAGTGTTTTTCACCATTACAAGTTGGCAACTGCGATATCTAATGTGAAAGCACTTGCAAACGTCGTTAGGTTAGGTTAGGTTAGGTTAGGTTAGGTTACGTTAGGTTAGGTTTGGTTAGGTTAGGTTAGGTTAGGTTAGGTTATGTTAGGTTAGGTTGGGTTAGGTTAGGTTAGGTTACGTTAGGTTAAGGTATGAACCGTCGTAAAACCGCAATAAACAATGTCACTTAGTGAGATGCAGTGTTTTTCACCTTTACAAGTTGGGAACTGCGATATCTAATGTGAAAGCGCTTGAAACCGTCGTAATGTTGTAGAAAGCAATGTAAAGTAGCGAGTAAAACGTTTTCTAACGATAGAAGTGCGAAGGTTATGTTAGGTTGAGTTATGTTAGTTTAAGCTAGGTAGCGTCGTGAAACCACCAAAAACGACGTCATCTGTTTTATTGTTTTATTGCGAGTACGAAACTGCGATAGGCAAAATGTTGTGAAAGCACACAAAACGGCATGAACAAGCCAAATACTGCGTGTTCTACCGTTACAAGTGCGAAAGTGCTATGTTGTGACATTCTCGGTAAAGCGCATGCAAGTATCGTGAAACCTTAAAGAACGATGTCATTTAGCGAGATACAGCGTTCTGTACTGTAATACGTTGGTGAGAAACTGTGAGGTCAAGCAAATATCGTAATTGTGAACGAAACAGTGTAATTGAGCGTCTTTAGATACAAGTGCGAATGTTAGGTTAGGTTGACATATCAACCGTCGTAAAACCGGATTAAACAATGTCACTTAGTGAGATGTAGTGTTTTTCAACATTACAAGTCGGGAACTACGATATCTAATGTGAAAGCGCATGAAACCGTCGTAATCTTGTAGAAAACATTATAAAGTGGCGAGTAAAACGTTTTCTAACGATAGAAGTGCGAAGGTTAGGTTAGGTTAGGTTAGTTTAAGCTAGGTAGCGTCGTGAAACTACCAAAAACGACGTCATCTAACGAGATAGTGTTGTTTTATTGCGAGTATTAAACTGCGATAGGTAAAATGTTGTGAAAGCACACAAAACGGCATGAACAAGCCAAATACTGCGTGTTCTACCGTTACAAGTGCGAAACTGCTTTATTGTGATATTCTCGTTAAAGCGCATGCAAGCATCGTGAAACCTTAAAGAACAATGTCATTTAGCGAGATACAGCGTTCTGTACTGCAATAAGTTGGTGAAAAACTGTGAGGTTATGCAAATATCGTAATTGTGAACGAAACAGTGTAATAGAGCGTTTTTCAATACAAGTACGAATGTTAGGTTAGGTTAAGATATGAACCGTCGTAAAACCGCATTAAACATTGTCACTTAGTGAGATGCAGTGTTTTTCACCATTACAAGTTGGGAACTGCGATATCTAATGTGAAAGCACTTGCAAACGTCGTTAGGTTAGGTTAGGTTAGGTTAGGTTAGGTTACGTTAGGTTAGGTTTGGTTAGGTTAGGTTAGGTTAGGTTATGTTAGGTTAGGTTGGGTTAGGTTAGGTTAGGTTACATTAGGTTAAGGTATGAACCGTCGTAAAACCGCAATAAACAATGTCACTTAGTGAGATGCAGTGTTTTTCACCTTTACAAGTTGGGAACTGCGATATCTAATGCGAAAGCGCTTGAAACCGTCGTAATGTTGTAGAAAGCAATGTAAAGTAGCGAGTAAAACGTTTTCTAACGATAGAAGTGCGAAGGTTATGTTAGGTTGAGTTATGTTAGTTTAAGCTAGGTAGCGTCGTGAAACCACCAAAAACGACGTCATCTAACGAGATAGTGTTGTTTTATTGCGAGTACGAAACTGCGATAGGCAAAATGTTGTGAAAGCACACAAAACGGCATGAGCAAGCCAAATACTGCGTGTTCTACCGTTACAAGTGCGAAACTGCTATATTGTGATATTCTCGTTGAAGCGCATGCAAGCATCGTGAAACCTTAAAGAACGATGTCATTTAGCGAGATACAGCGTTCTGTACTGCAATAATTTGGTGAAAAACTGTGAGGTTATGCAAATATCGTAATTGTGAACGAAACAGTGTAATAGAGCGTTTTTCAATACAAGTACGAATGTTAGGTTAGGTTAAGATATGAACCATCGTAAAACCGCATTAAACAATGTCACTTAGTGAGATGCAGTGTTTTTCACCATCACAAGTTGGGAACTGCGATATCTAATGTGAAAGCACTTGCAAACGTCGTTAGGTTAGGTTAGGCTAGGTTAGGTTAGGTTACCTTAGGTTAGGTTTGGTTAGGTTAGGTTAGGTTAGGTTATGTTAGGTTAGGTTGGGTTAGGTTAGGTTAGGTTACGTTAGGTTAAGGTATGAACCGTCGTAAAACCGCAATAAACAATGTCACTTAGTGAGATGCAGTGTTTTTCACCTTTACAAGTTGGGAACTGCGATATCTAATGTGAAAGCGCTTGAAACCGTCGTAATGTTGTAGAAAGCAATGTAAAGTAGCGAGTAAAACGTTTTCTAACGATAGAAGTGCGAAGGTTATGTTAGGTTGAGTTATGTTAGTTTAAGCTAGGTAGCGTCGTGAAACCACCAAAAACGACGTCGTCTAACGAGATAGTGTTGTTTTATTGCGAGTACGAAACTGCGATAGGTAAAATGTTGTGAAAGCACACAAAACGGCATGAACAAGCCAAATACTGCGTGTTGTACCGTTACAAGTGCGAAAGTGCTATGTTGTGACATTCTCGGTAAAGCGCATGCAAGTATCGTGAAACCTTAAAGAACGATGTCATTTAGCGAGATACAGCGTTCTGTACTGTAATACGTTGGTGAGAAACTGTGAGGTCAAGCAAATATCGTAATTGTGAACGAAACAGTGTAATTGAGCGTCTTTAGATACAAGTGCGAATGTTAGGTTAGGTTGACATATCAACCGTCGTAAAACCTGATTAAACAATGTCACTTAGTGAGATGTAGTGTTTTTCAACATTACAAGTCGGGAACTACGATATCTAATGTGAAAGCGCATGAAACCGTCGTAATCTTGTAGAAAACATTATAAAGTGGCGAGTAAAACGTTTTCTAACGATAGAAGTGCGAAGGTTAGGTTAGGTTAGGTTAGTTTAAGCTAGGTAGCGTCGTGAAACTACCAAAAACGACGTCATCTAACGAGATAGTGTTGTTTTATTGCGAGTATTAAACTGCGATAGGTAAAATGTTGTGAAAGCACACAAAAACGGCATGAACAAGCCAAATACTGCGTGTTCTACCGTTACAAGTGCGAAACTGCTATATTGTGATATTCTCGTTAAAGCGCATGCAAGCATCGTGAAACCTTAAAGAACAATGTCATTTAGCGAGATACAGCGTTCTGTACTGCAATAAGTTGGTGAAAAACTGTGAGGTTATGCAAATATCGTAATTGTGAACGAAACAGTGTAATAGAGCGTTTTTCAATACAAGTACGAATGTTAGGTTAGGTTAAGATATGAACCGTCGTAAAACCGCATTAAACAATGTCACTTAGTGAGATGCAGTGTTTTTCACCATTACAAGTTGGGAACTGCGATATCTAATGTGAAAGCACTTGCAAACGTCGTTAGGTTAGGTTAGGTTAGGTTAGGTTAGGTTACGTTAGGTTAGGTTTGGTTAGGTTAGGTTAGGTTAGGTTATGTTAGGTTAGGTTGGGTTAGGTTAGGTTAGGTTACGTTAGGTTAAGGTATGAACCGTCGTAAAACCGCAATAAACAATGTCACTTAGTGAGATGCAGTGTTTTTCCCCTTTACAAGTTGGGAACTGCGATATCTAATGCGAAAGCGCTTGAAACCGTCGTAATATTGTAGAAAGCAATGTAAAGTAGCGAGTAAAACGTTTTCTAACGATAGAAGTGCGAAGGTTATGTTAGGTTGAGTTATGTTAGTTTGAGCTAGGTAGTGTCGTGAAACCACCAAAAACGACGTCATCTAACGAGATAGTGTTGTTTTATTGCGAGTACGAAACTGCGATAGGTAAAATGTGAAAGCACACAAAACGGCATGAACAAGCCAAATACTGCGTGTTCTACCGTTACAAGTGCGAAACTGCTATATTGTGATATTCTCGTTGAAGCGCATGCAAGCATCGTGAAACCTTAAAGAACGATGTCATTTAGCGAGATACAGCGTTCTGTACTGTAATAAGTTGGTGAGAAACTGTGAGGTCAAGCAAATATCGTAATTGTGAACGAAACAGTGTAATTGAGCGTCTTTAGATACAAGTGCGAATGTTAGGTTAGGTTGACATATCAACCGTCGTAAAACCGCATTAAACAATGTCACTTAGTGAGATGTAGTGTTTTTCAACATTACAAGTCGGGAACTACGATATCTAATGTGAAAGCGCATGAAACCGTCGTAATCTTGTAGAAAACATTGTAAAGTTGCGAGTAAAACGTTTTCTAACGATAGAAGTGCGAAGGTTAGGTTAGGTTAGGTTAGTTTAAGCTAGGTAGCGTCGTCAAACTACCAAAAACGACGTCATCTAACGAGATAGTGTTGTTTTATTGCGAGTATTAAACTGCGATAGGTAAAATGTTGTGAATGCACACAAAACGGCATGAACAAGCCAAATACTGCGTGTTCTACCGTTACAAGTGCGAAACTGCTATATTGTGATATTCTCGTTGAAGCGCATGCAAGCATCGTGAAACCTTAAAGAACAATGTCATTTAGCGAGATACAGCGTTCTGTACTGCAATAAGTTGGTGAAAAACTGTGAGGTTATGCAAATATCGTAATTGTGAACGAAACAGTGTAATAGAGCGTTTTTCAATACAAGTACGAATGTTAGGTTAGGTTAAGATATGAACCGTCGTAAAACCGCATTAAACAATGTCAATTAGTGAGATGCAGTGTTTTTCACCATTACAAGTTGGGAACTGCGATATCTAATGTGAAAGCACTTGCAAACGTCGTTAGGTTAGGTTAGGTTAGGTTAGGTTAGGTTAGGTTAGGTTAGGTTACGTTAGGTTAGGTTTGGTTAGGTTAGGTTAGGTTAGGTTATGTTAGGTTAGGTTGGGTTAGGTTAGGTTAGGTTACGTTAGGTTAAGGTATGAACCGTCGTAAAACCGCAATAAACAATGTCACTTAGTGAGATGCAGTGTTTTTCACCTTTACAAGTTGGGAACTGCGATATCTAATGCGAAAGCGCTTGAAACCGTCGTAATGTTGTAGAAAGCAGTGTAAAGTAGCGAGTAAAACGTTTTCTAACGATAGAAGTGCGAAGGTTATGTTAGGTTGAGTTATGTTAGTTTAAGCTAGGTAGCGTCGTGAAACCACCAAAAACGACGTCATCTAACGAGATAGTGTTGTTTTATTGCGAGTACGAAACTGCGATAGGCAAAATGTTGTGAAAGCACACAAAACGGCATGAAAAAGCCAAATACTGCGTGTTCTACCGTTACAAGTGCGAAACTGCTATATTGTGATATTCTCGTTGAAGCGCATGCAAGCATCGTGAAACCTTAAAGAACGATGTCATTTAGCGAGATACAGCGTTCTGTACTGCAATAAGTTGGTGAAAAACTGTGAGGTTATGCAAATATCGTAATTGTGAACGAAACAGTGTAATAGAGCGTTTTTCAATACAAGTACGAATGTTAGGTTAGGTTAAGATATGAACCATCGTAAAACCGCATTAAACAATGTCACTTAGTGAGATGCAGTGTTTTTCACCATTACAAGTTGGGAACTGCGATATCTAATGTGAAAGCACTTGCAAACGTCGTTAGGTTAGGTTAGGTTAGGTTAGGTTAGGTTACGTTAGGTTAGGTTTGGTTAGGTTAGGTTAGGTTAGGTTATGTTAGGTTAGGTTGGGTTAGGTTAGGTTAGGTTACGTTAGGTTAAGGTATGAACCGTCGTAAAACCGCAATAAACAATGTCACTTAGTGAGATGCAGTGTTTTTCACCTTTACAAGTTGGGAACTGCGATATCTAATGTGAAAGCGCTTGAAACCGTCGTAATGTTGTAGAAAGCAATGTAAAGTAGCGAGTAAAACGTTTTCTAACGATAGAAGTGCGAAGGTTATGTTAGGTTGAGTTATGTTAGTTTAAGCTAGGTAGCGTCGTGAAACCACCAAAAACGACGTCGTCTAACGAGATAGTGTTGTTTTATTGCGAGTACGAAACTGCGATAGGTAAAATGTTGTGAAAGCACACAAAACGGCATGAACAAGCCAAATACTGCGTGTTGTACCGTTACAAGTGCGAAAGTGCTATGTTGTGACATTCTCGGTAAAGCGCATGCAAGTATCGTGGAACCTTAAAGAACGATGTCATTTAGCGAGATACAGCGTTCTGTACTGTAATACGTTGGTGAGAAACTGTGAGGTCAAGCAAATATCGTAATTGTGAACGAAACAGTGTAATTGAGCGTCTTTAGATACAAGTGCGAATGTTAGGTTAGGTTGACATATCAACCGTCGTAAAACCGGATTAAACAATGTCACTTAGTGAGATGTAGTGTTTTTCAACATTACAAGTCGGGAACTACGATATCTAATGTGAAAGCGCATGAAACCGTCGAAATCTTGTAGAAAACATTATAAAGTGGCGAGTAAAACGTTTTCTAACGATAGAAGTGCGAAGGTTAGGTTAGGTTAGGTTAGGTTAGTTTAAGCTAGGTAGCGTCGTGAAACTACCAAAAACGACGTCATCTAACGAGATAGTGTTGTTTTATTGCGAGTATTAAACTGCGATAGGTAAAATGTTGTGAAAGCACACAAAACGGCATGAACAAGCCAAATACTGCGTGTTCTACCGTTACAAGTGCGAAACTGCTATATTGTGATATTCTCGTTAAAGCGCATGCAAGCATCGTGAAACCTTAAAGAACAATGTCATTTAGCGAGATACAGCGTTCTGTACTGCAATAAGTTGGTGAAAAACTGTGAGGTTATGCAAATATCGTAATTGTGAACGAAACAGTGTAATAGAGCGTTTTTCAATACAAGTACGAATGTTAGGTTAGGTTAAGATATGAACCGTCGTAAAACCGCATTAAACAATGTCACTTAGTGAGATGCAGTGTTTTTCACCATTACAAGGTGGGAACTGCGATATCTAATGTGAAAGCGCTCGCAAACGTCGTTAGGTTAGGTTAGGTTAGGTTAGGTTAGGTTAGGTTAGGTTAGGTTACGTTAGGTTAGGTTAGGTTAGGTTTGGTTAGGTTAGGTTAGGTTAAGTTAGGGTATGTTAGGTAAGGTTTGGTTAGGTTAGGTTAGGTTAGGTTGGTTTAGGTAAGGTTAGGTTAGGTTAAGATATGAACCGCGCTAAAACCGCATTAAACAATGTCACTTAGTGAGATGCTGTGTTTTTCACCATTACAAGTCGGGAACTGCGATATCTAATGTGAAAGCGCATGAAACCGTCGTAATCTTGTAGAAAACATTGTAAAGTAGCGAATAAAACGTTTTCTAACGATAGAAGTGCGAAGGTTCGGTTAGTTTGAGTTATGTTAGTTTAAGCTAGGTAGCGTCGTGAAACCACCAAAAACGACGTCATCTAACGAGACAGTGTTGTTTTAATGCGAGTACGAAACTGCGACAGGTAAAATGTTGTGAAAGCACTCAAAACGGCATGAACAAGCCAAATACTGCGTGTTGTACCGTTACAAGTGCGAAAGTGCTATGTTGTGACATTCTCGGTAAAGCGCATGCAAGTATCGTGAAACCTTAAAGAACGATGTCATTTAGCGAGATACAGCGTTCTGTACTGTAATACGTTGGTGAGAAACTGTGAGGTCAAGCAAATATCGTAATTGTGAACGAAACAGTGTAATTGAGCGTCTTTAGATACAAGTGCGAATGTTAGGTTAGGTTGACATATGAACCGTCGTAAAACCGCATTAAACAATGTCACTTAGTGAGATGTGTTTTTCAACATTAGAAGTCGGGAACTACGATATCTAATGTGAAAGCGCATGAAACCGTCGTAATCTTGTAGAAAACATTATAAAGTGGCGAGTAAAACGTTTTCTAACGATAGAAGTGCGAAGGTTAGGTTAGGTTAGGTTAGTTTAAGCTAGGTAGCGTCGTGAAACTACCAAAAACGACGTCATCTAACGAGATAATGTTGTTTTATAGCGAGTATTAAACTGCGATAGGTGAAATGTTGTGAAAGCACACAAAACGGCATGAACAAGCCAAATACTGCGTGTTCTACCGTTACAAGTGCGAAACTGCTATATTGTGATATTCTCGTTAAATCGCATGCAAGCATCGTGAAACCTTAAAGAACAATGTCATTTAGCGAGATAAAGCGTTCTGTACTGCAATAAGTTGGTGAAAAACTTTGAGGTTATGCAAATATCGTAATTGTGAACAAAACAGTGTAATAGAGCGTTTTTAGATACAAGTGCGAATGTTAGGTTAGGTTAAGATATGAACCGTCGTAAAACCGCATTAAACAATGTCAATTACTGAGATGCAGTGTTTTTCACCATTAAAAGTGGGGAACTGCGATATTTATTGTGAAAGCGCTTGCAACCGTCGTTAGGTTAGGTTAGGTTAGGTTAGGTTAGGTTTGGTTAGGTTAGGTTAGGTTAGGTTAGGTTAGGTTAGGTTAGATTAGGTTAGGTTGGGTTGAGTTGGGTTAGGTTAGGTTAGGTTAGGTTAGGTTGGGTTAGGTTAGGTTAGGTTAGGTTAGGTTAGGTTACGTTAGGTTAGGTTACGTTAGGTTACGTTAGGTTAGGTTACGTTACGTTAGGTTAGGTTAGGTAAGGATAATTTGGTTAGGTTAGGTAAGGTTAGGTTAGGTTAGGTTAGGTTGGGTTGGGTGTTGTTGGGTTGGGTTGGGTTAGGTTGGGTTAGGTTAGGTTAGGTTACGTTAGGTTAGGTTAGGTTAGGTTACGTTAGGTTATGTTAGGTTAGGTTAGGTTACGTTAGGTTAGGTTAGGTCAGGTAAGGTTAGGTTACGTTAGAATAGGTTAGGTTAGGTTACGTTAGGTTAGGTTAAGTTAGGTTAGGTTAGGTTTGGTTAGGTTAGGTTAGGTTAGCTTAGGTTAGGTTAGGTTGGGATGGGTTGGGTTAGGTTGGGTTAGGTTAGGTTAGATTAGGTTAGGTTGGGTTAGGTTAGTTTAGGTTAGGTTAGGTTAGGTTAGGTTAAGTTGGGTTGGGTTAGGTTAGGTTAGGTTAGGTAAGGTTAGGTTAGGTTAGGTTAAGGTATGAACCGTCGTAAAACCGCATTAAACAATGTCACTTAGTGAGATGCAGTGTTTTCACCATTACAAGTCGGGATGCGATATCTAATGTGAAAGCGCATGAAACCGTCGTAATCTTGTAGAAAACTTTGTAAAATTGCGAGTAAAACGTTTTCTAACGATAGAAGTGCGAAGGTTAGGATAGGTTAGGTTAGTTTAGGCTAGGTAGCGTCGTGAAACTACCAAAAACGACGTCATCTAACGAGATAGTGTTGTTTTATTGCGAGTACGAAACTGCGATAGGTAAAATGTTGTGAAAGCACTCAAAACGGCATGAACAAGCCAAATACTGCGTGTTGTACCGTTACAAGTGCGAAAGTGCTATGTTGTGACATTCTCGGTAAAGCGCATGCAAGTATCGTGAAACCTTAAAGAACGATGTCATTTAGCGAGATACAGCGTTCTGTACTGTAATAAGTTGGTGAGAAACTGTGAGGTCAAGCAAATATCGTAATTGTGAACGAAACAGTGTAATTGAGCGTCTTTAGATACAAGTGCGAATGTTAGGTTAGGTTGACAGATCAACCGTCGTAAAACCGCAATAAACAATGTCACTTAGTGAGATGTAGTGTTTTTCAACATTACAAGTCGGGAACTACGATATCTAATGTGAAAGCGCATGAAACCGTCGTAATCTTGTAGAAAACATTGTAAAGTGGCGAGTAAAACGTTTTCTAACGATAGAAGTGCGAAGGTTAGGTTAGGTTAGGTTAGTTTAAGCTAGGTAGCGTCGTGAAACTACCAAAAACGACGTCATCTAACGAGATAGTGTTGTTTTATAGCGAGTATTAAACTGCGATAGGTGAAATGTTGTGAAAGCACACAAAACGGCATGAACAAGCCAAATACTGCGTGTTCTACCGTTACAAGTGCGAAACTGCTATATTGTGATATTCTCGTTAAAGCGCATGCAAGCATCGTGAAACCTTAAAGAACAATGTCATTTAGCGAGATACAGCGTTCTGTACTGCAATAAGTTGGTGAAAAACTGTGAGGTTATGCAAATATCCTAATTGTGAACGAAACAGTGTAATAGAGCGTTTTTTAATACAAGTGCGAATGTTAGGTTAGGTTAAGATATGAACCGTCGTAAAACCGCATTAATCAATGTCACTTAGTGAGATGCAGTGTTTTTCACCATTACAAGTCGGGAACTGCGATATCTAATGTGAAAGCGCTTGCAAACGTCGTTAGGTTAGGTTAGGTTAGGTTAGGTTAGGTTAGGTTACGTTAGGTTAGGTTAGCTTAGGTTTGGTTAGGTTAGGTTAGGTTAGGTTAGGTTAGGTTAGGGTATGTTAGGTAAGGTTTGGTTAGGTTAGGTTAGGTTAGGTTGGTTTAGGTAAGGTTAGGTTCGGTTAAGATATGAACCGCGCTAAAACCGCGTTAAACAATGTCACTTAGTGAAATGCTGTGTTTTTCACCATTACAAGTCGGGAACTGCGATATCTAATGTGAAAGCACTTGCAAACGTCGTTAGGTTAGGTTAGGTTAGGTTAGGTTAGGTTACGTTAGGTTAGGTTTGGTTAGGTTAGGTTAGGTTAGGCTATGTTAGGTTAGGTTGGGTTATGTTAGGTTAGGTTACGTTAGGTTAAGGTATGAACCGTCGTAAAACCGCAATAAACAATGTCACTTAGTGAGATGCAGTGTTTTTCACCTTTAGAAGTTGGGAACTGCGATATCTAATGTGAAAGCGCTTGAAACCGTCGTAATGTTGTAGAAAGCAATGTAAAGTAGCGAGTAAAACGTTTTCTAACGATAGAAGTGCGAAGGTTATGCTAGGTTGAGTTATGTTAGTTTAAGCTAGGTAGCGTCGTGAAACCACCAAAAACGACGTCATCTAACGAGATAGTGTTGTTTTATTGCGAGTACGAAACTGCGATAGGTAAAATGTGAAAGCACACAAAACGGCATGAACAAGCCAAACACTGCGTGTTGTACCGTTACAAGTGCGAAAGTGCTATGTTGTGACATTCTCGGTAAAGCGCATGCAAGTATCGTGAAACCTTAAAGAACGATGTCATTTAGCGAGATACAGCGTTCTGTACTGTAATAAGTTGGTGAGAAACTGTGAGGTCAAGCAAATATCGTAATTGTGAACGAAACAGTGTAATTGAGCGTCTTTAGATACAAGTGCGAATGTTAGGTTAGGTTGACATATCAACCGTCGTAAAACCGCATTAAACAATGTCACTTAGTGAGATGTGGTGTTTTTCAACATTACAAGTCGGGAACTACGATATCTAATGTGAAAGCGCATGAAACCGTCGTAATCTTGTAGAAAACATTGTAAAGTGGCGAGTAAAACGTCTTCTAACGATAGAAGTGCGAAGGTTAGGTTAGGTTAGGTTAGTTTAAGCTAGGTAGCGTCGTGAAACTACCAAAAACGACGTCATCTAACGAGATAGTGTTGTTTTATAGCGAGTATTAAACTGCGATAGGTGAAATGTTGTGAAAGCACACAAAACGGCATGAACAAGCCAAATACTGCGTGTTCTACCGTTACAAGTGCGAAACTGCTATATTGTGATATTCTCGTTAAATCGCATGCAAGTATCATGAAACCTTAAAGAACAATGTCATTTAGCGAGATACAGCGTTCTGTACTGCAATAAGTTGGTGAAAAACTGTGAGGTTATGCAAATATCGTAATTGTGAACAAAACAGTGTAATAGAGCGTTTTTAGATACAAGTGCGAATGTTAGGTTAGGTTAAGATATGAACCGTCGTAAAACCGCATTAAACAATGTCAATTACTGAGATGCAGTGTTTTTCACCATTAAAAGTGGGGAACTGCGATATTTAATGTGAAAGCGCTTGAAACCGTCGTTAGGTTAGGTTAGGTTAGGTTAGATTAGGTTAGGTTGGGTTGAGTTGGGTTAGGTTAGGTTAGGTTAAGTTAGGTTGGGTTAGGTTAGGTTAGGTTAGGTTACGTTAGGTTAGGTTACGTTAGGTTAGGTTAGGTTGGGTTACTTTACGTTAGGTTAGGTTAGGTTAGGTAAGGATAATTTGGTTAGGTTAGGTAAGGTTAGGTTAGGTTAGGTTAGGTTGGGTTGGGTGTTGTTGGGTTGGGTTGG
>NW_027464609.1:257500-260000 GCF_043290135.1 Rhipicephalus microplus
TAGGTTAGGTTAGGTTAGGTTACGTTAGGTTAGGTTAGGTTACGTTAGGTTAGGTTAGGTCAGGTAAGGTTAGGTTACGTTAGAATAGGTTAGGTTAGGTTACGTTAGGTTAGGTTAAGTTAGGTTAGGTTTGGTTAGGTTAGGTTAGGTTAGCTTAGGTTAGGTTAGGTTGGGTTGGGTTGGGTTAGGTTGGGTTAGGTTAGGTTAGGTTGGGTTAGGTTAGTTTAGTTTAGGTTAGGTTAGGTTAGGTTAAGTTGGGTTGGGTTAGGTTAGGTTAGGTTAGGTAAGGTTAGGTTAGGTTAGGTTAGGTTAGGTTAAGGTATGAACCGTCGTAAAACCGCATTAAACAATGTCACTTAGTGAGATGCAGTGTTTTTCCCCTTTACAAGTTGGGAACTGTGATATCTAATGTGAAAGCGCTTGAAACCGTCGTAATGTTGTAGAAAGCAATGTAAAGTAGCGAGTAAAACGTTTTCTAACGATAGAAGTGCGAAGGTCATGTTAGGTTGAGTTATGTTAGTTTAAGCTAGGTAGCGTCGTGAAACTACCAAAAACAACGTCATCTAACGAGATAGTGTTGTTTTATTGCGAGTACGAAACTGCGATAGGTGAAATGTGAAAGCACACAAAACGGCATGAACAAGCCAAATACTGCGTGTTGTACCGTTACAAGTGCGAAACTGCTATGTTGTGATATTCTCGTTAAAGCGCATGCAAGCATCGTGAAACCTTAAAGAACGATGTCATTTAGCGAGATACAGCGTTCTGTACTGCAATAAGTTGGTGAAAAACTGTGAGGTTATGCAAATATCCTAATTGTGAACGAAACAGTGTAATAGAGCGTTTTTTAATACAAGTGCGAATGTTAGGTTAGGTTAAGATATGAACCGTCGTAAAACCGCATTAAACAATGTCACTTAGTGAGATGCAGTGTTTTTCACCATTACAAGTTGGGAACTGCGATATCTAATGTGAAAGCACTTGCAAACGTCGTTAGATTAGGTTAGGTTAGGTTAGGTTAGGTTAGGTTACGTTAGGTTAGGTTTGGTTAGGTTAGGTTAGGTTAGGTTAGGTTAGGTTGGGTTAGGTTAGGTTAGGTTACGTTAGGTTAAGGTATGAACCGTCGTAAAACCGCAATAAACAATGTCACTTAGTGAGATGCAGTGTTTTTCACCATTACAAGTCGGGAACTGCGATATCTAATGTGAAAGCGCATGAAACCGTCGTAATCTTGTAGAAAACATTGTAAAGTAGCGAATAAAACGTTTTCTAACGATAGAAGTGCGAAGGTTCGGTTAGTTTGAGTTATGTTAGTTTAAGCTTGGTAGCGTCGTGAAACCACCAAAAACGACGTCATCTAACGAGATAGTGTTGTTTTATTGCGAGTACGAAACGGCGATAGGTAAAATGTTGTGAAAGCACACAAAACGGCATGAACAAGCCAAATACTGCGTGTTGTACCGTTACAAGTGCGAAAGTGCTATGTTGTGACATTCTCGGTAAAGCGCATGCAAGTATCGTGAAACCTTAAAGAACGATGTCATTTAGCGAGATACAGCGTTCTGTACTGTAATAAGTTGGTGAGAAACTGTGAGGTGAAGCAAATATCGTAATTGTGAACGAAACAGTGTAATTGAGCGTCTTTAGATACAAGTGCGAATGTTAGGTTAGGTTGACATATCAACCGTCGTAAAACCGCATTAAACAATGTCACTTAGTGAGATGTAGTGTTTTTCAACATTACAAGTCGGGAACTACGATATCTAATGTGAAAGCGCATGAAACCGTCGTAATCTTGTAGAAAACATTGTAAAGTGGCGAGTAAAACGTTTTCTAACGATAGAAGTGCGAAGGTTAGGTTAGGTTAGGTTAGTTTAAGCTAGGTAGCGTCGTGAAACTACCAAAAACGACGTCATCTAACGAGAGTGTTGTTTTATAGCGAGTATTAAACTGTGATAGGTGAAATGTTGTGAAAGTACACAAAACGGCATGAACAAGCCAAATACTGCGTGTTCTACCATTACAAGTGCGAAACTGCTATATTGTGATATTCTCGTTAAATCGCATGCAAGCATCGTGAAACCTTAAAGAACAATGTCATTTAGCGAGATACAGCGTTCTGTACTGCAATAAGTTGGTGAAAAACTGTGAGGTTAAGCAAATATCGTAATTGTGAACAAAACAGTGTAATAGAGCGTTTTTAGATACAAGTGCGAATGTTAGGTTAGGTTAAGATATGAACCGTCGTAAAACCGCATTAAACAATGTCAATTACTGAGATGCAGTGTTTTTCACCATTAAAAGTGGGGAACTGCGATATTTAATGTGAAAGCGCTTGCAACCGTCGTTAGGTTAGGTTAGGTTAGGTTAGGTTAGGTTTGGTTAGGATAGGTTAGGTTAGGTTAGGTTAGATTAGGTTAGGTTGGGTTGAGTTGGGTTAGGTTAGGTTAGGTTAGGTTAGGTTAGGTTGGGTTAGGTTAGGTTAGGTTAGGTTAGGTTA
>NW_027464609.1:267500-307500 GCF_043290135.1 Rhipicephalus microplus
CAAGCAAATATCGTAATTGTGAACGAAACAGTGTAATTGAGCGTCTTTAGATACAAGTGCGAATGTTAGGTTAGGTTGACATATCAACCGTCGTAAAACCGCATTAAACAATGTCACTTAGTGAGATGTGGTGTTTTTCAACATTACAAGTCGGGAACTACGATATCTAATGTGAAAGCGCATGAAACCGTCGTAATCTTGTAGAAAACATTGTAAAGTGGCGAGTAAAACGTCTTCTAACGATAGAAGTGCGAAGGTTAGGTTAGGTTAGGTTAGTTTAAGCTAGGTAGCGTCGTGAAACTACCAAAAACAACGTCATCTAACGAGATAGTGTTGTTTTATAGCGAGTATTAAACTGCGATAGGTGAAATGTTGTGAAAGCACACAAAACGGCATGAACAAGCCAAATACTGCGTGTTCTACCGTTACAAGTGCGAAACTGCTATATTGTGATATTCTCGTTAAATCGCATGCAAGCATCATGAAACCTTAAAGAACAATGTCATTTAGCGAGATACAGCGTTCTGTACTGCAATAAGTTGGTGAAAAACTGTGAGGTTATGCAAATATCGTAATTGTGAACAAAACAGTGTAATAGAGCGTTTTTAGATACAAGTGCGAATGTTAGGTTAGGTTAAGATATGAACCGTCGTAAAACCGCAATAAACAATGTCAATTACTGAGATGCAGTGTTTTTCACCATTAAAAGTGGGGAACTGCGATATTTAATGTGAAAGCGCTTGCAACCGTCGTTAGGTTAGGTTAGGTTAGGTTAGGTTAGGTTTGGTTAGGTTAGGTTAGGTTAGGTTAGATTAGGTTAGGTTGGGTTGAGTTGGGTTAGGTTAGGTTAGGTTGGGTTAGGTTAGGTTAGGTTAGGTTACGTTAGGTTAGGTTACGTTAGGTTAGGTTAGGTTAGGTTACTTTACGTTAGGTTAGGTTAGGTTAGGTAAGGATAATTTGGTTAGGTTAGGTAAGGTTAGGTTAGGTTAGGTTAGGTTGGGTTGGGTGTTGTTGGGTTGGGTTGGGTTGGGTTAGGTTGGGTTAGGTTAGGTTAGGTTACGTTAGGTTAGGTTAGGTTAGGTTACGTTAGGTTACGTTAGGTTAGGTTAGGTTACGTTAGGTTAGGTTAGGTCAGGTAAGGTTAGGTTACGTTAGAGTAGGTTAGGTTAGGTTACGTTAGGTTAGGTTAAGTTAGGTTAGGTTAGGTTAGGTTTGGTTAGGTTAGGTTAGGTTAGCTTAGGTTAGGTTAGGTTGGGTTGGGTTGGGTTAGGTTGGGTTAGGTTAGGTTAGGTTGGGTTAGGTTAGTTTAGTTTAGGTTAGGTTAGGTTAGGTTAAGTTGGGTTGGGTTAGGTTAGGTTAGGTTAGGTTAGGTAAGGTTAGGTTAGGTTAGGTTAGGTTAAGGTATGAACCGTCGTAAAACCGCATTAAACAATGTCACTTAGTGAGATGCAGTGTTTTTCCCCTTTACAAGTTGGGAACTGTGATATCTAATGTGAAAGCACTTGAAACCGTCGTAATGTTGTAGAAAGCAATGTAAAGTAGCGAGTAAAACGTTTTCTAACGATAGAAGTGCGAAGGTCATGTTAGGTTGAGTTATGTTAGTTTAAGCTAGGTAGCGTCGTGAAACTACCAAAAACAACGTCATCTAACGAGATAGTGTTGTTTTATTGCGAGTACGAAACTGCGATAGGAGAAATGTGAAAGCACACAAAACGGCATGAACAAGCCAAATACTGCGTGTTGTATCGTTACAAGTGCGAAACTGCTATGTTGTGATATTCTCGGTAAAGCGCATGCAAGCATCGTGAAACCTTAAAGAACGATGTCATTTAGCGAGATACAGCGTTCTGTACTGTAATAAGTTGGTGAGAAACTGTGAGGTCAAGCAAATATCGTAATTGTGAACGAAACAGTGTAATTGAGCGTCTTTAGATACAAGTGCGAATGTTAGGTTAGGTTGACATATCAACCGTCGTAAAACCGCATTAAACAATGTCACTTAGTGAGATGTAGTGTTTTTCAACATTACAAGTCGGGAACTACGATATCTAATGTGAAAGCGCATGAAACCGTCGTAATCTTGTAGAAAACATTGTAAAGTTGCGAGTAAACGTTTTCTAACGATAGAAGTGCGAAGGTTAGGTTAGGTTAGGTTAGTTTAAGCTAGGTAGCGTCGTGAAACTACCAAAAACGACGTCATCTAACGAGATAGTGTTATTTTATTGCGAGTATTAAACTGCGATAGGTAAAATGTTGTGAATGCACACAAAACGGCATGAACAAGCCAAATACTGCGTGTTCTACCGTTACAAGTGCGAAAGTGCTATGTTGTGACATTCTCGGTAAAGCGCATGCAAGTATCGTGAAACCTTAAAGAACGATGTCATTTAGCGAGATACAGCGTTCTGTACTGTAATAAGTTGGTGAGAAACTGTGAGGTCAAGCAAATATCGTAATTGTGAACGAAACAGTGTAATTGAGCGTCTTTAGATACAAGTGCGAATGTTAGGTTAGGTTGACATATCAACCGTCGTAAAACCGCATTAAACAATGTCACTTAGTGAGATGTGGTGTTTTTCAACATTACAAGTCGGGAACTACGATATCTAATGTGAAAGCGCATGAAACCGTCGTAATCTTGTAGAAAACATTGTAAAGTGGCGAGTAAAACGTCTTCTAACGATAGAAGTGCGAAGGTTAGGTTAGGTTAGGTTAGTTTAAGCTAGGTAGCGTCGTGAAACTACCAAAAACAACGTCATCTAACGAGATAGTGTTGTTTTATAGCGAGTATTAAACTGCGATAGGTGAAATGTTGTGAAAGCACACAAAACGGCATGAACAAGCCAAATACTGCGTGTTCTACCGTTACAAGTGCGAAACTGCTATATTGTGATATTCTCGTTAAATCGCATGCAAGCATCATGAAACCTTAAAGAACAATGTCATTTAGCGAGATACAGCGTTCTGTACTGCAATAAGTTGGTGAAAAACTGTGAGGTTATGCAAATATCGTAATTGTGAACAAAACAGTGTAATAGAGCGTTTTTAGATACAAGTGCGAATGTTAGGTTAGGTTAAGATATGAACCGTCGTAAAACCGCATTAAACAATGTCAATTACTGAGATGCAGTGTTTTTCACCATTAAAAGTGGGGAACTGCGATATTTAATGTGAAAGCGCTTGCAACCGTCGTTAGGTTAGGTTAGGTTAGGTTAGGTTAGGTTAGGTTAGGTTTGGTTAGGTTAGGTTAGGTTAGGTTAGATTAGGTTAGGTTGGGTTGAGTTGGGTTAGGTTAGGTTAGGTTAGGTTGGGTTAGGTTAGGTTAGGTTAGGTTACGTTAGGTTAGGTTACGTTAGGTTAGGTTAGGTTAGGTTACTTTACCTTAGGTTAGGTTAGGTTAGGTAAGGATAATTTGGTTAGGTTAGGTAAGGTTAGGTTAGGTTAGGTTAGGTTGGGTTGGGTGTTGTTGGGTTGGGTTGGGTTGGGTTAGGTTGGGTTAGGTTAGGTTAGGTTACGTTAGGTTAGGTTAGGTTAGGTTACGTTAGGTTATGTTAGGTTAGGTTAGGTTACGTTAGGTTAGGTTAGGTCAGGTAAGGTTAGGTTACGTTAGAATAGGTTAGGTTAGGTTACGTTAGGTTAGGTTAAGTTAGGTTAGGTTAGGTTAGGTTTGGTTAGGTTAGGTTAGGTTAGCTTAGGTTAGGTTAGGTTGGGTTGGGTTGGGTTAGGTTGGGTTAGGTTAGGTTAGGTTGGGTTAGGTTAGTTTAGTTTAGGTTAGGTTAGGTTAGGTTAAGTTGGGTTGGGTTAGGTTAGGTTAGGTTAGGTAAGGTTAGGTTAGGTTAGGTTAGGTTAGGTTAAGGTATGAACCGTCGTAAAACCGCATTAAACAATGTCACTTAGTGAGATGCAGTGTTTTTCCCCTTTACAAGTTGGGAACTGTGATATCTAATGTGAAAGCGCTTGAAACCGTCGTAATGTTGTAGAAAGCAATGTAAAGTAGCGAGTAAAACGTTTTCTAACGATAGAAGTGCGAAGGTCATGTTAGGTTGAGTTATGTTAGTTTAAGCTAGGTAGCGTCGTGAAACTACCAAAAACAACGTCATCTAACGAGATAGTGTTGTTTTATTGCGAGTACGAAACTGCGATAGGTGAAATGTGAAAGCACACAAAACGGCATGAACAAGCCAAATACTGCGTGTTGTACCGTTACAAGTGCGAAACTGCTATGTTGTGATATTCTCGTTAAAGCGCATGCAAGCATCGTGAAACCTTAAAGAACGATGTCATTTAGCGAGATACAGCGTTCTGTACTGCAATAAGTTGGTGAAAAACTGTGAGGTTATGCAAATATCCTAATTGTGAACGAAACAGTGTAATAGAGCGTTTTTTAATACAAGTGCGAATGTTAGGTTAGGTTAAGATATGAACCGTCGTAAAACCGCATTAAACAATGTCACTTAGTGAGATGCAGTGTTTTTCACCATTACAAGTTGGGAACTGCGATATCTAATGTGAAAGCACTTGCAAACGTCGTTAGATTAGGTTAGGTTAGGTTAGGTTACGTTAGGTTAGGTTTGGTTAGGTTAGGTTAGGTTAGGTTATGTTAGGTTAGGTTGGGTTAGGTTAGGTTAGGTTACGTTAGGTTAAGGTATGAACCGTCGTAAAACCGCAATAAACAATGTCACTTAGTGAGATGCAGTGTTTTTCACCATTACAAGTCGGGAACTGCGATATCTAATGTGAAAGCGCATGAAACCGTCGTAATCTTGTAGAAAACATTGTAAAGTAGCGAATAAAACGTTTTCTAACGATAGAAGTGCGAAGGTTCGGTTAGTTTGAGTTATGTTAGTTTAAGCTAGGTAGCGTCGTGAAACCACCAAAAACGACGTCATCTAACGAGATAGTGTTGTTTTAATGCGAGTACGAAACTGCGACAGGTAAAATGTTGTGAAAGCATTCAAAACGGCATGAACAAGCCAAATACTGCGTGTTGTACCGTTACAAGTGCCAAACTGCTATGTTGTGACATTCTCGGTAAAGCGCATGCAAGTATCGTGAAACCTTAAAGAACGATGTCATTTAGCGAGATACAGCGTTCTGTACTGTAATAAGTTGGTGAGAAACTGTGAGGTCAAGCAAATATCGTAATTGTGAACGAAACAGTGTAATTGAGCGTCTTTAGATACAAGTGCGAATGTTAGGTTAGGTTGACATATCAACCGTCGTAAAACCGCATTAAACAATGTCACTTAGTGAGATGTAGTGTTTTTCAACATTACAAGTCGGGAACTACGATATCTAATGTGAAAGCGCATGAAACCGTCGTAATCTTGTAGAAAACATTGTAAAGTTGCGAGTAAACGTTTTCTAACGATAGAAGTGCGAAGGTTAGGTTAGGTTAGGTTAGTTTAAGCTAGGTAGCGTCGTGAATTTACCAAAAACGACGTCATCTAACGAGATAGTGTTATTTTATTGCGAGTATTAAACTGCGATAGGTAAAATGTTGTGAATGCACACAAAACGGCATGAACAAGCCAAATACTGCGTGTTCTACCGTTACAAGTGCGAAACTGCTATATTGTGATATTCTCGTTAAAGCGCATGCAAGCATCGTGAAACCTTAAAGAACGATGTCATTTAGCGAGATACAGCGTTCTGTACTGCAATAAGTTGGTGAAAAACTGTGAGGTTATGCAAATATCGTAATTGTGAACGAAACAGTGTAATAGAGCGTTTTTCAATACAAGTACGAATGTTAGGTTAGGTTAAGATATGAACCGTCGTAAAACCGCATTAAACAATGTCACTTAGTGAGATGCAGTGTTTTTCACCATTACAAGTTGGGAACTGCGATATCTAATGTGAAAGCACTTGCAAACGTCGTTAGGTTAGGTTAGGTTAGGTTACGTTAGGTTTGGTTAGGTTAGGTTAGGTTAGGTTATGTTAGGTTAGGTTGGGTTAGGTTAGGTTAGGTTACGTTAGGTTAAGGTATGAACCGTCGTAAAACCACAATAAACAATGTCACTTAGTGAGATGCAGTGTTTTTCACCTTTACAAGTTGGGAACTGCGATATCTAATGTGAAAGCGCTTGAAACCGTCGTAATGTTGTAGAAAGCAATGTAAAGTAGCGAGTAAAACGTTTTCTAACGATAGAAGTGCGAAGGTTATGTTAGGTTGAGTTATGTTAGTTTAAGCTAGGTAGCGTCGTGAAACCACCAAAAACGACGTCATCTAACGAGATAGTGTTGTTTTATTGCGAGTACGAAACGGCGATAGGTAAAATGTTGTGAAAGCACACAAAACGGCATGAACAAGCCAAATACTGCGTGTTGTACCGTTACAAGTGCGAAAGTGCTATGTTGTGACATTCTCGGTAAAGCGCATGCAAGTATCGTGAAACCTTAAAGAACGATGTCATTTAGCGAGATACAGCGTTCTGTACTGTAATAAGTTGGTGAGAAACTGTGAGGTGAAGCAAATATCGTAATTGTGAACGAAACAGTGTAATTGAGCGTCTTTAGATACAAGTGCGGATGTTAGGTTAGGTTGACATATCAACCGTCGTAAAACCGCATTAAACAATGTCACTTAGTGAGATGTAGTGTTTTTCAACATTACAAGTCGGGAACTACGATATCTAATGTGAAAGCGCATGAAACCGTCGTAATCTTGTAGAAAACATTGTAAAGTGGCGAGTAAAACGTTTTCTAACGATAGAAGTGCGAAGGTTAGGTTAGGTTAGGTTAGTTTAAGCTAGGTAGCGTCGTAAAACTACCAAAAACGACGTCATCTAACGAGATAGTGTTGTTTTATAGCGAGTATTAAACTGCGATAGGTGAAATGTTGTGAAAGTACACAAAACGGCATGAACAAGCCAAATACTGCGTGTTCTACCGTTACAAGTGCGAAACTGCTATATTGTGATATTCTCGTTAAATCGCATGCAAGCATCGTGAAACCTTAAAGAACAATGTCATTTAGCGAGATACAGCGTTCTGTACTGCAATAAGTTGGTGAAAAACTGTGAGGTTAAGCAAATATCGTAATTGTGAACAAAACAGTGTAATAGAGCGTTTTTAGATACAAGTGCGAATGTTAGGTTAGGTTAAGATATGAACCGTCGTAAAACCGCATTAAACAATGTCAATTACTGAGATGCAGTGTTTTTCACCATTAAAAGTGGGGAACTGCGATATTTAATGTGAAAGCGCTTGCAACCGTCGTTAGGTTAGGTTAGGTTAGGTTAGGTTAGGTTAGGTTTGGTTAGGTTAGGTTAGGTTAGGTTAGATTAGGTTAGGTTGGGTTGAGTTGGGTTAGGTTAGGTTAGGTTAGGTTGGGTTAGGTTAGGTTAGGTTAGGTTACGTTAGGTTAGGTTACGTTAGGTTAGGTTAGGTTAGGTTACGTTACGTTAGGTTAGGTTAGGTTAGGTAAGGATAATTTGGTTAGGTTAGGTTAGGTTGGGTTGGGTGTTGTTGGGTTGGGTTGGGTTGGGTTAGGTTGGGTTAGGTTAGGTTAGGTTACGTTAGGTTAGGTTAGGTTAGGTTACGTTACGTTAGGTTATGTTAGGTTAGGTTAGGTTACGTTAGGTTAGGTTAGGTCAGGTAAGGTTAGGTTACGTTAGAATAGGTTAGGTTAGGTTACGTTAGGTTAGGTTAAGTTAGGTTAGGTTAGGTTTGGTTAGGTTAGGTTAGGTTAGCTTAGGTTAGGTTAGGTTGGGTTGGGTTAGTTTAGGTTAGGTTAGGTTAGGTTAGGTTAAGTTGGGTTGGGTTAGGTTAGGTTAGGTTAGGTAAGGTTAGGTTAGGTTAGGTTAAGGTATGAACCGTCGTAAAACCGCATTAAACAATGTCACTTAGTGAGATGCAGTGTTTTTCACCTTTACAAGTTGGGAACTGTGATATCTAATGTGAAAGCGCTTGAAACCGTCGTAATGTTGTAGAAAGCAATGTAAAGTAGCGAGTAAAACGTTTTCTAACGATAGAAGTACGAAGGTCATGTTAGGTTGAGTTATGTTAGTTTAAGCTAGGTAGCGTCGTGAAACTACCAAAAACAACGTCATCTAACGAGATAGTGTTGTTTTATTGCGAGTACGAAACTGCGATAGGTGAAATGTTGTGAAAGCACACAAAACGGCATGAACAAGCCAAATACTGCGTGTTGTACCGTTACAAGTGCGAAAGTGCTATGTTGTGATATTCTCGTTAAAGCGCATGCAAGCATCGTGAAACCTTAAAGAACGATGTCATTTAGCGAGATACAGCGTTCTGTACTGCAATAAGTTGGTGAAAAACTGTGAGGTTATGCAAATATCCTAATTGTGAACGAAACAGTGTAATAGAGCGTTTTTTAATACAAGTGCGAATGTTAGGTTAGGTTAAGATATGAACCGTCGTAAAACCGCATTAAACAATGTCAATTACTGAGATGCAGTGTTTTTCACCATTAAAAGTGGGGAACTGCGATATTTAGTGTGAAAGCGCTTGCAACCGTCGTCAGGTTAGGTTAGGTTAGGTTAGGTTAGGTTTGGTTAGGTTAGGTTAGGTTAGGTTAGATTAGGTTAGGTTGGGTTGAGTTGGGTTAGGTTAGGTTAGGTTACGTTAGGTTAAGGTATGAACCGTCGTAAAACCGCAATAAACAATGTCACTTAGTGAGATGCAGTGTTTTTCACCTTTACAAGTTGGGAACTGCGATATCTAATGTGAAAGCGCTTGAAACCGTCGTAATGTTGTAGAAAGCAATGTAAAGTAGCGAGTAAAACGTTTTCTAACGATAGAAGTGCGAAGGTTATGTTAGGTTGAGTTATGTTAGTTTAAGCTAGGTAGCGTCGTGAAACCACCAAAAACGACGTCGTCTAACGAGATAGTGTTGTTTTATTGCGAGTACGAAACTGCGATAGGTAAAATGTTGGGAAAGCACACAAAACGGCATGAACAAGCCAAATACTGCGTGTTGTACCGTTACAAGTGCGAAAGTGCTATGTTGTGACATTCTCGGTAAAGCGCATGCAAGTATCGTGAAACCTTAAAGAACGATGTCATTTAGCGAGATACAGCGTTCTGTACTGTAATAAGTTGGTGAGAAACTGTGAGGTCAAGCAAATATCGTAATTGTGAACGAAACAGTGTAATTGAGCGTCTTTAGATACAAGTGCGAATGTTAGGTTAAGTTGACATATCAACCGTCGTAAAACCGCATTAAACAATGTCACTTAGTGAGATGTAGTGTTTTTCAACATTACAAGTCGGGAACTACGATATCTAATGTGAAAGCGCATGAAACCGTCGTAATCTTGTAGAAAACATTGTAAAGTGGCGAGTAAAACGTTTTCTAACGATAGAAGTGCGAAGGTTAGGTTAGGTTAGGTTAGTTTAAGCTAGGTAGCGTCGTGAAACTACCAAAAACGACGTCATCTAACGAGATAGTGTTGTTTTATAGCGAGTATTAAACTGCGATAGGTGAAATGTTGTGAAAGTACACAAAACGGCATGAACAAGCCAAATACTGCGTGTTCTACCGTTACAAGTGCGAAACGGCTATATTGTGATATTCTCGTTAAATCGCATGCAAGCATCGTGAAAACTTAAAGAACAATGTCATTTAGCGAGATACAGCGTTCTGTGCTGCAATAAGTTGGTGAAAAACTGTGAGGTTAAGCAAATATCGTAATTGTGAACAAAACAGTGTAATAGAGCGTTTTTAGATACAAGTGCGAATGTTAGGTTAGGTTAAGATATGAACCGTCGTAAAACCGCATTAAACAATGTCAATTACTGAGATGCAGTGTTTTTCACCATTAAAAGTGGGGAACTGCGATATTTAATGTGAAAGCGCTTGCAACCGTCGTTAGGTTAGGTTAGGTTAGGTTTGGTTAGGTTAGGTTAGGTTAGGTTAGATTAGGTTAGGTTAGGTTAAGTTGGGTTGGGTTAGGTTAGGTTAGGTTAGGTAAGGTTAGGTTAGGTTAGGTTAGGTTAAGGTATGAACCGTCGTAAAACCGCATTAAACAATGTCAATTACTGAGATGTAGTGTTTTCACAATTACAAGTCGGGAACTGCGATATCTAATGTGAAAGCGCTTGCAAACGTCGTTAGGTTAGGTTAGGTTAGGTTAGGTTAGGTTAGGTTAGGTTTGGTTAGGTTAGGTTAGGTTAGGTTAGGTTAGGGTATGTTAGGTAAGGTTTGGTCGGGTTAGGTTAGGTTAGGTTGGGTTTGGTAAGGTTAGGTTAGGTTAAGATATGAACCGCGCTAAAACCGCATTAAACAATGTCACTTAGTGAGATGCTGTGTTTTCCACCATTACAAGTCGGGAACTGCGATATCTAATGTGAAAGCGCATGAAACCGTCGTAATCTTGTAGAAAACATTGTAAAGTAGCGAATAAAACGTTTTCTATCGTTAGAAGTGCGAAGGTTCGGTTAGTTTGAGCTAGGTAGCGTCGTGAAACCACCAAAAACGACGTCATCTAACGAGATAGTGTTGTTTTATTGCGAGTACGAAACTGCGATAGGTAAAATGTTGTGAAAGCACACAAAACGGCATGAACAAGCGAAATACTGCGTTTGTACCGTTACAAGTGCGAAACTGCTATGTTGTGACATTCTCGGTAAAGCGCATGCAAGTATCGTGAAACCTTAAAGAACGATGTCATTTAGCGAGATACAGCGTTCTGTACTGTAATAAGTTGGTGAGAAACTGTGAGGTCAAGCAAATATCGTAATTGTGAACGAAACAGTGTAATTGAGCGTCTTTAGATACAAGTTCGAATGTTAGGTTAGTTTGACATATCAACCGTCGTAAAACCGCATTAAACAATGTCACTTAGTGAGATGTAGTGTTTTTCAACATTACAAGTCGGGAACTACGATATCTAATGTGAAAGCGCATGAAACCGTCGTAATCTTGTAGAAAACATTGTAAAGTGGCGAGTAAAACGTTTTCTAACGATAGAAGTGCGAAGGTTAGGTTAGGTTAGGTTAGTTTAAGCTAGGTAGCGTCGTGAAACTACCAAAAACGACGTCATCTAACGAGATAGTGTTGTTTTATAGCGAGTATTAAACTGCGATAGGTGAAATGTTGTGAAAGCACACAAAACGGCATGAACAAGCCAAATACTGCGTGTTCTACCGTTACAAGTGCGAAACTGCTATATTGTGATATTCTCGTTAAATCGCATGCAAGCATCGTGAAACCTTAAAGAACAATGTCATTTAGCGAGATACAGCGTTCTGTACTGCAATAAGTTGGTGAAAAACTGTGAGGTTATGCAAATATCGTAATTGTGAACAAAACAGTGTAATAGAGCGTTTTTAGATACAAGTGCGAATGTTAGGTTAGGTTAAGATATGAACCGTCGTAAAACCGCATTAATCAATGTCACTTAGTGAGATGCAGTGTTTTTCACCATTACAAGTCGGGAACTGCGATATCTAATGTGAAAGCGCTTGCAAACGTCGTTAGGTTAGGTTAGGTTAGGTTAGGTTAGGTTAGGTTACGTTAGGTCAGGTTAGGTTAGGTTAGGTTAGGTTATGTTAGGTTAGGTTGGGTTAGGTTAGGTTAGGTTACGTTAGGTTAAGGTATGAACCGTCGTAAAACCGCAATAAACAATGTCACTTAGTGAGATGCAGTGTTTTTCACCTTTACAAGTTGGGAACTGCGATATCATGTGAAAGCGCTTGAAACCGTCGTAATGTTGTAGAAAGCAATGTAAAGTAGCGAGTAAAACGTTTTCTAACGATAGAAGTGCGAAGGTTATGTTAGGTTGAGTTCTGTTAGTTTAAGCTAGGTAGCGTCGTGAAACCACCAAAAACGACGTCATCTAACGAGATAGTGTTGTTTTATTGCGAGTACGAAACTGCGATAGGTGAAATGTTGTGAAAGCACACAAAACGGCATGAACAAGCCAAATACTGCGTGTTGTACCGTTACAAGTGCGAAAGTGCTATGTTGTGACATTCTCGGTAAAGCGCATGCAAGTATCGTGAAACCTTAAAGAACGATGTCATTTAGCGAGATACAGCGTTCTGTACTGTAATAAGTTGGTGAGAAACTGTGAGGTCAAGCAAATATCGTAATTGTGAAAGAAACAGTGTAATTGAGCGTCTTTAGATACAAGTTCGAATGTTAGGTTAGTTTGACATATCAACCGTCGTAAAACCGCATTAAACAATGTCACTTAGTGAGATGTAGTGTTTTTCAACATTACAAGTCGGGAACTACGATATCTAATGTGAAAGCGCATGAAACCGTCGTAATCTTGTAGAAAACATTGTAAAGTGGCGAGTAAAACGTTTTCTAACGATAGAAGTGCGAAGGTTAGGTTAGGTTAGGTTAGTTTAAGCTAGGTAGCGTCGTGAAACTACCAAAAACGACGTCATCTAACGAGATAGTGTTGTTTTATAGCGAGTATTAAACTGCGATAGGTGAAATGTGAAAGCACACAAAACGGCATGAACAAGCCAAATACTGCGTGTTCTACCGTTACAAGTGCGAAACTGCTATATTTTGATATTCTCGTTAAATCGCATGCAAGCATCGTGAAACCTTAAAGAACAATGTCATTTAGCGAGATACAGCGTTCTGTACTGCAATAAGTTGGTGAAAAACTGTGAGGTTATGCAAATATCGTAATTGTGAACAAAACAGTGTAATAGAGCGTTTTTAGATACAAGTGCGAATGTTAGGTTAGGTTAAGATATGAACCGTCGTAAAACCGCATTAAACAATGTCAATTACTGAGATGCAGTGTTTTTCACCATTAAAAGTGGGGAACTGCGATATTTAATGTGAAAGCGCTTGCAACCGTCGTTAGGTTAGGTTAGGTTAGGTTAGGTTAGGTTAGGTTAGGTTAGGTTAGGTTAGGTTTAGTTAGGTTAGGTTAGGTTAGGTTAGGTTAGATTTGGTTAGGTTGGGTTGAGTTGGGTTAGGTTAGGTTAGGTTAGGTTAGGTTAGGTTGGGTTAGGTTAGGTTAGGTTAGGTTAGGTTACGTTAGGTTAGGTTACGTTAGGTTAGGTTAGGTTATGTTAGGTTAGGTTAGGTTACGTTAGGTTAGGTTAGGTCAGGTAAGGTTAGGTTACGTTAGAATAGGTTAGGTTAGGTTACGTTAGGTTAGGTTAAGTTAGGTTAGGTTAGGTTTGGTTTGGTTAGGTTAGGTTAGCTTAGGTTAGGTTAGGTTGGGATGGGTTGGGTTAGGTTGGGTTAGGTTAGGTTAGGTTGGGTTAGGTTAGTTTAGGTTAGGTTAGGTTAGGTTAAGTTGGGTTGGGTTAGGTTAGGTTAGGTTAGGTAAGGTTAGGTTAGGTTAGGTTAGGTTAGGTTAAGGTATGAACCGTCGTAAAACCGCATTAAACAATGTCACTTAGTGAGATGCAGTGTTTTCACCATTACAAGTCGGGAACTGCGATATCTAATGTGAAAGCGCTTGCAAACGTCGTTAGGTTAGGTTAGGTTAGGTTAGGTTAGGTTAGGTTTGGTTAGGTTAGGTTAGGTTAGGTTAGGTTAGGGTATGTTAGGTAAGGTTTGGTCGGGTTAGGTTAGGTTAGGTTGGGTTAGCTTAGGTTAGGTTAGGTTGGGATGGGTTGGGTTAGGTTGGGTTAGGTTAGGTTAGGTTAGGTTAGGTTGGGTTAGGTTAGTTTAGGTTAGGTTAGGTTAGGTTAAGTTGGGTTGGGTTAGGTTAGGTTAGGTTAGGTAAGGTTAGGTTAGGTTAGGTTAGGTTAGGTTAAGATATGAACCGCGCTAAAACCGCATTAAACAATGTCACTTAGTGAAATGCTGTGTTTTCCACCATTACAAGTCGGGAACTGCGATATCTAATGTGAAAGCGCATGAAACCGTCGTAATCTTGTAGAAAACATTGTAAAGTAGCGAATAAAACGTTTTCTAACGATAGAAGTGCGAAGGTTCGGTTAGTTTGAGCTAGGTAGCGTCGTGAAACCACCAAAAACGATGTCATCTAACGAGATAGTGTTGTTTTATTGCGAGTACGAAACTGCGATAGGTGAAATATTGGGAAAGCACACAAAATGGCATGAACAAGCCAGATACTGCGTGTTCTACCGTTACAAGTGCGAAACTGCTATATTGTAATATTCTCGTTAAAGCGCATGCAAGCATCGTGAAACCTTAAAGAACATTGTCATTTAGCGAGATACAGCGTTCTGTACTGCAATAAGTTGGTGAAAAACTGTGAGGCTATGCAAATATCGTAATTGTGAACGAAACAGTGTAATAGAGCATTTTTAATACAAGTGCGAATGTTAGGTTAGGTTAAGATATGAACCGTCGTAAAACCGCATTAATCAATGTCACTTAGTGAGATGCAGTGTTTTTCACCATTACAAGTTGGGAACTGCGATATCTAATGTGAAAGCACTTGCAAACGTCGTTAGGTTAGGTTGGGTTAGGTTAGGTTAGGTTACGTTAGGTTAAGGTATGAACCGTCGTAAAACCGCAATAAACAATGTCACTTAGTGAGATGCAGTGTTTTTCACCTTTACAAGTTGGGAACTGCGATATCATGTGAAAGCGCTTGAAACCGTCGTAATGTTGTAGAAAGCAATGTAAAGTAGCGAGTAAAACGTTTTCTAACGATAGAAGTGCGAAGGTTATGTTAGGTTGAGTTCTGTTAGTTTAAGCTAGGTAGCGTCGTGAAACCACCAAAAACGACGTCATCTAACGAGATAGTGTTGTTTTATTGCGAGTACGAAACTGCGATAGGTGAAATGTTGTGAAAGCACACAAAACGGCATGAACAAGCCAAATACTGCGTGTTGTACCGTTACAAGTGCGAAAGTGCTATGTTGTGACATTCTCGGTAAAGCGCATGCAAGTATCGTGAAACCTTAAAGAACGATGTCATTTAGCGAGATACAGCGTTCTGTACTGTAATAAGTTGGTGAGAAACTGTGAGGTCAAGCAAATATCGTAATTGTGAAAGAAACAGTGTAATAGAGCGTTTTTAGATACAAGTGCGAATGTTAGGTTAGGTTAAGATATGAACCGTCGTAAAACCGCATTAAACAATGTCAATTACTGAGATGCAGTGTTTTTCACCATTAAAAGTGGGGAACTGCGATATTTAATGTGAAAGCGCTTGCAACCGTCGTTAGGTTAGGTTAGGTTAGGTTAGGTTAGGTTAGGTTAGGTTAGGTTACTAACGTAACGTAAGGTTAGGTTAGGTTACGTTAGGTTAGGTTAGGTCAGGTAAGGTTAGGTTACGTTAGAATAGGTTAGGTTAGGTTACGTTAGGTTAGGTTAAGTTAGGTTAGGTTAGGTTTGGTTAGGTTAGGTTAGGTTAGCTTAGGTTAGGTTAGGTTGGGATGGGTTGGGTTAGGTTGGGTTAGGTTAGGTTAGGTTAGGTTGGGTTAGGTTAGTTTAGGTTAGGTTAGGTTAGGTTAGGTTAAGTTGGGTTGGGTTAGGTTAGGTTAGGTTAGGTAAGGTTAGGTTAGGTTAGGTTAGGTTAGGTTAGGTTAAGGTATGAACTGTCGTAAAACCGCATTAAACAATGTCACTTAGTGAGATGCAGTGTTTTCACCATTACAAGTCGGGAACTGCGATATCTAATGTGAAAGCGCTTGCAAACGTCGTTAGGTTAGGTTAGGTTAGGTTAGGTTAGGTTAGGTTAGGTTAGGTTAGGTTTGGTTAGGTTAGGTTAGGTTAGGTTAGGTTAGGGTATGTTAGGTAAGGTTTGGTCGGGTTAGGTTAGGTTAGGTTGGGTTAGGTAAGGTTAGGTTAGGTTAAGATATGAACCGCGCTAAAACCGCATTAAACAATGTCACTTAGTGAGATGCTGTGTTTTCCACCATTACAAGTCGGGAACTGCGATATCTAATGTGAAAGCGCATGAAACCGTCGTAATCTTGTAGAAAACATTGTAAAGTAGCGAATAAAACGTTTTCTAACGATAGAAGTGCGAAGGTTCGGTTAGTTTGAGCTAGGTAGCGTCGTGAAACCACCAAAAACGATGTCATCTAACGAGATAGTGTTGTTTTATTGCGAGTACGAAACTGCGATAGGTGAAATATTGGGAAAGCACACAAAATGGCATGAACTAGCCAGATACTGCGTCTTGTGCCGTTACAAGTGCGAAACTGCTTTATTGTGATATTCTCGTTAAAGCGCATGCAAGTATCGTGAAACCTTAAAGAACGATGTCATCTAGCGAGATACAGCGTTCTGTACTGTAATAAGTTGGTGAGAAACTGTGAGGTCAAGCAAATATCGTAATTGTGAACGAAACAGTGTAATTGAGCGTATTTAGATACAAGTGCGAATGTTAGGTTAGGTTGAGATATCAACCGTCGTAAAACCGCATTAAACAATGTCACTTAGTGAGATGTAGTGTTTTTCAACATTACAAGTCGGGAACTACGATATCTAATGTGAAAGCGCATGAAACCGTCGTAATCGTGTAGAAAACATTGTAAAATTGCGAGTAAAACGTTTTCTAACGATAGAAGTGCGAAGGTTAGGTTAGGTTAGGTTAGTTTAAGCTAAGTAGCGTCGTGAAACTACCAAAAACGACGTCATTTAACGAGATAGTGTTGTTTTATTGCGAGTATTAAACTGCGATAGGTGAAATGTTGTGAATGCACACAAAACGGCATGAACAAGCCAAATACTGCGTGTTCTACCGTTACAAGTGCGAAACTGCTATATTGTAATATTCTCGTTAAAGCGCATGCAAGCATCGTGAAACCTTAATTAAAGAACATTGTCATTTAGCGAGATACAGCGTTCTGTACTGCAATAAGTTGGTGAAAAACTGTGAGGTTATGCAAATATCGTAATTGTGAACGAAACAGTGTAATAGAGCGTTTTTTAATACAAGTGCGAATGTTAGGTTAGGTTAAGATATGAACCGTCGTAAAACCGCATTAATCAATGTCACTTAGTGAGATGCAGTGTTTTTCACCATTACAAGCCGGGAACTGCGATATCTAATGTGAAAGCGCTTGCAAACGTCGTTAGGTTAGGTTAGGTTAGGTTAGGTTAGGTTAGGTTTGGTTAGGTTAGGTTAGGTTAGGTTAGGTTAGGGTATGTTAGGTAAGGTTTGGTCGGGTTAGGTTAGGTTAGGTTGGGTTAGGTAAGGTTAGGTTAGGTTAAGATATGAACCGCGCTAAAACCGCATTAAACAATGTCACTTATTGAGATGCTGTGTTTTCCACCATTACAAGTCGGGAACTGCGATATCTAATGTGAAAGCGCATGAAACCGTCGTAATCTTGTAGAAAACATTGTAAAGTAGCGAATAAAACGTTTTCTAACGATAGAAGTGCGAAGGTTCGGTTAGTTTGAGCTAGGTAGCGTCGTGAAACCACCAAAAACGATGTCATCTAACGAGATAGTGTTGTTTTATTGCGAGTACGAAACTGCGATAGGTAAAATGTTGTGAAAGCACACAAAACGGCATGAACAAGCCAAATACTGCGTGTTGTACCGTAACAAGTGCGAAAGTGCTATGTTGTGACATTCTCGGTAAAGCGCATGCAAGTATCGTGAAACCTTAAAGAACGATGTCATTTAGCGAGATACAGCGTTCTGTACTGTAATAAGTTGGTGAGAAACTGTGAGGTCAAGCAAATATCGTAATTGTGAACTAAACAGTGTAATTGAGCGTCTTTAGATACAAGTGCGAATGTTAGGTTAGGTTGACATATCAACCGTCGTAAAACCGCATTAAACAATGTCAATTACTGAGATGCAGTGTTTTTCACCATTAAAAGTGGGGAACTGCGATATTTAATGTGAAAGCGCTTGCAACCGTCGTTAGGTTAGGTTAGGTTAGGTTAGGTTAGGTTAGGTTAGGTTTGGTTAGGTTAGGTTAGGTTAGGTTAGGTTAGATTAGGTTAGGTTGGGTTGAGTTGTGTTAGGTTAGGTTAGGTTAGGTTGGGTTAGGTTAGGTTAGGTTAGGTTAGGTTACGTTAGGTTAGGTTACGTTAGGTTAGGTTAGGTTAGGTTACGTTAGGTTAGGTTAGGTAAGGTAAGGATAATTTGGTTAGGTTAGGTAAGGTTAGGTTAGGTTAGGTTAGGTTGGGTTGGGTGTTGTTGGGTTGGGTTGGGTTGGGTTAGGTTGGGTTAGGTTAGGTTAGGTTACGTTAGGTTAGGTTAGGTTAGGTTACGTTAGGTTATGTTAGGTTAGGTTAGGTTACGTTAGGTTAGGTTAGGTCAGGTAAGGTTAGGTTACGTTAGAATAGGTTAGGTTAGGTTACGTTAGGTTAGGTTAAGTTAGGTTAGGTTAGGTTTGGTTAGGTTAGGTTAGGTTCGCTTAGGTTAGGTTAGGTTGGGATGGGTTGGGTTAGGTTGGGTTAGGTTAGGTTAGGTTAGGTTGGGTTAGGTTAGTTTAGGTTAGGTTAGGTTAGGTTAGGTTAAGTTGGGTTGGGTTGGGTTAGGTTAGGTTAGGTTAGGTAAGGTTAGGTTAGGTTAGGTTAGGTTAGGTTAAGGTATGAACCGTCGTAAAACCGCATTAAACAATGTCACTTAGTGAGATGCAGTGTTTTCACCATTACAAGTCGGGAACTGCGATATCTAATGTGAAAGCGCTTGCAAACGTCGTTAGGTTAGGTTAGGTTAGGTTAGGTTAGGTTAGGTTTGGTTAGGTTAGGTTAGGTTAGGTTAGGTTAGGGTATGTTAGGTAAGGTTTGGTCGGGTTAGGTTAGGTTAGGTTGGGTTAGGTAAGGTTAGGTTAGGTTAAGATATGAACCGCGCTAAAACCGCATTAAACAATGTCACTTAGTGAGATGCTGTGTTTTCCACCATTACAAGTCGGGAACTGCGATATCTAATGTGAAAGCGCATGAAACCGTCGTAATCTTGTAGAAAACATTGTAAAGTAGAGAATAAAACGTTTTCTAACGATAGAAGTGCGAAGGTTCGGTTAGTTTGAGCTAGGTAGCGTCGTGAAACCACCAAAAACGATGTCATCTAACGAGATAGTGTTGTTTTATTGCGAGTACGAAACTGCGATAGGTGAAATATTGGGAAAGCACACAAAATGGCATGAACTAGCCAGATACTGCGTCTTGTGCCGTTACAAGTGCGAAACAGCTTTATTGTGATATTCTCGTTAAAGCGCATGCAAGTATCGTGAAACCTTAAAGAACGATGTCATCTAGCGATACAGCGTTCTGTACTGTAATAAGTTGGTGAGAAACTGTGAGGTCAAGCAAATATCGTAATTGTGAACGAAACAGTGTAATTGAGCGTATTTAGATACAAGTGCGAATGTTAGGTTAGGTTGAGATATCAACCGTCGTAAAACCGCATTAAACAATGTCACTTAGTGAGATGTAGTGTTTTTCAACATTACAAGTCGGGAACTACGATATCTAATGTGAAAGCGCATGAAACCGTCGTAATCGTGTAGAAAACATTGTAAAATTGCAAGTAAAACGTTTTCTAACGATAGAAGTGCGAAGGTTAGGTTAGGTTAGGTTAGTTTAAGCTAGGTAGCGTCGTGAAACTACCAAAAACGACGTCATCTAACGAGATAGTGTTGTTTTATTGCGAGTATTAAACTGCGATAGGTGAAATGTTGTGAATGCACATAAAACGGCATGAACAAGCCAAATACTGCGTGTTCTACCGTTACAAGTGCGAAACTGCTATATTGTAATATTCTCGTTAAAGCGCATGCAAGCATCGTGAAACCTTAAAGAACATTGTCATTTAGCGAGATACAGCGTTCTGTACTGCAATAAGTTGGTGAAAAACTGTGAGGTTATTCAAATATCGTAATTGTGAACGAAACAGTGTAATAGAGCGTTTTTTAATACAAGTGCGAATGTTAGGTTAGGTTAAGATATGAACCGTCGTGAAACCGCATTAATCAATGTCACTTAGTGAGATGCAGTGTTTTTCACCATTACAAGTCGGGAACTGCGATATCTAATGTGAAAGCGCTTGCAAACGTCGTTAGGTTAGGTTAGGTTAGGTTAGGTTAGGTTAGGTTACGTTAGGTTAGGTTAGGTTAGGTTTGGTTAGGTTAGGTTAGGTTAGGTTACGTTAGGTTAAGGTATGAACCGTCGTAAAACCGCAATAAACAATGTCACTTAGTGAGATGCAGTGTTTTTCACCTTTACAAGTTGGGAACTGCGATATCTAATGTGAAAGCGCTTGAAACCGTCGTAATGTTGTAGAAAGCAATGTAAAGTAGCGAGTAAAACGTTTTCTAACGATAGAAGTGCGAAGGTTATGTTAGGTTGAGTTATGTTAGTTTAAGCTAGGTAGCGTCGTGAAACCACCAAAAACGACGTCATCTAACGAGATAGTGTTGTTTTATTGCGAGTACGAAACTGCGATAGGTAAAATGTTGTGAAAGCACACAAAACGGCATGAACAAGCCAAATACTGCGTGTTGTACCGTTACAAGTGCGAAACTGCTATGTTGTGACATTCTCGGTAAAGCGCATGCAAGTATCGTGAAACCTTAAAGAACGATGTCATTTAGCGAGATACAGCGTTCTGTACTGTAATAAGTTGGTGAGAAACTGTGAGGTCAAGCAAATATCGTAATTGTGAACGAAACAGTGTAATTGAGCGTCTTTAGATACAAGTGTGAATGTTAGGTTAGGTTGACATATCAACCGTCGTAAAACCGCATTAAACAATGTCACTTAGTGAGATGTAGT
Source organism: Rhipicephalus microplus (assembly GCF_043290135.1). Classification (NCBI taxonomy): domain Eukaryota; kingdom Metazoa; phylum Arthropoda; class Arachnida; order Ixodida; family Ixodidae; genus Rhipicephalus; species Rhipicephalus microplus. The sequence continues at coordinate 288,114 of NW_027464609.1, forward strand.
GTTTTTCAACATTACAAGTCGGGAACTACGATATCTACAGTGAAAGCGCATGAAACCGTCGTAATCTTGTAGAAAACATTGTAAAGTTGCGAGTGAAACGTTTTCTAACGATAGAAGTGCGAAGGTTAGGTTAGGTTAGGTTAGTTTAAGCTAGGTAGCGTCGTGAAACTACCAAAAACGACGTAATCTAACGAGATAGTGTTGTTTTATTGCGAGTATTAAACTGCGATAGGTAAAATGTGAATGCACACAAAACGGCATTAACAAGCCAAATACTGCGTGTTCTACCGTTACAAGTGCGAAACTGCTATATTGTGATATTCTCGTTAAAGCGCATGCAAGCATCGTGAAACCTTAAAGAACAATGTCATTTAGCGAGACACAGCGTTCTGTACTGCAATAAGTTGGTGAAAAACTGTGAGGTTATGCAAATATCGTAATTGTGAACGAAACAGTGTAATAGAGCGTTTTTTAATACAAGTGCAAATGTTAGGTTAGGTTAAGATATGAACCGTCGTAAAACCGCATTAATCAATGTCACTTAGTGAGATGCAGTGTTTTTCACCATTACAAGTCGGGAACTGCGATATCTAATGTGAAAGCGCTTGCAAACGTCGTTAGGTTAGGTTAGGTTAGGTTAGGTTAGGTTACGTTAGGTTAGGTTAGGTTTGGTTAGGTTAGGTTAGGTTAGGTTAGGTTACGTTAGGTTAAGGTATGAACCGTCGTAAAACTGCAATAAACAATGTCACTTAGTGAGATGCAGTGTTTTTCACCTTTACAAGTTGGGAACTGCGATTTCTATTGTGAAAGCGCTTGAAACCGTCGTAATGTTGTAGAAAGCAATGTGAAGTAGCGAGTAAAACGTTTTCTAACGATAGAAGTGCGAAGGTTATGTTAGGTTGAGTTATGTTAGTTTAAGCTAGGTAGCGTCGTGAAACCACCAAAAACGACGTCATCTAACGAGATAGTGTTGTTTTATTGCGAGTACGAAACTGCGATAGGTAAAATGTTGTGAAAGCACACAAAACGGCATGAACAAGCCAAAAACTGCGTGTTGTACCGTTACAAGTGCGAAACTGCTATGTTGTGACATTCTCGGTAAAGCGCATGCAAGTATCGTGAAACCTTAAAGAACGATGTCATTTAGCGAGATACAGCGTTCTGTACTGTAATAAGTTGGTGAGAAACTGTGAGGTCAAGCAAATATCGTAATTGTGAACGAAACAGTGTAATTGAGCGTCTTTAGATACAAGTGCGAATGTTAGGTTAGGTTGACATATCAACCGTCGTAAAACCGCATTAAACAATGTCACTTAGTGAGATGTAGTGTTTTTCAACATTACAAGTCGGGAACTACGATATCGAATGTGAAAGCGCATGAAACCGTCGTAATCTTGTAGAAAACATTGTAAAGTGGCGAGTAAAACGTTTTCTAACGATAGAAGTGCGAAGGTTAGGTTAGGTTAGGTTAGTTTAAGCTAGGTAGCGTCGTGAAACTACCAAAAACGACGTCATCTAACGAGATAGTGTTGTTTTATAGCGAGTATTAAACTGCGAAAGGTGAAATGTTGTGAAAGCACACAAAACGGCATGAACAAGCCAAATACTGCGTGTTCTACCGTTACAAGTGCGAAACTGCTATATTGTAATATTCTCGTTAAAGCGCATGCAAGCATCGTGAAACCTTAAAGAACATTGTCATTTAGCGAGATACAGCGTTCTGTACTGCAATAAGTTGGTGAAAAACTGTGAGGTTATGCAAATATCGTAATTGTGAACGAAACAGTGTAATAGAGCGTTTTTAATACAAGTGCGAATGTTAGGTTAGGTTAAGATATGAACCGTCGTAAAACCGCATTAATCAATGTCACTTAGTGAGATGCAGTGTTTTTCACCATTACAAGTCGGGAACTGCGATATCTAATGTGAAAGCGCTTGCAAACGTCGTTAGGTTAGGTTAGGTTAGGTTAGGTTAGGTTACGTTAGGTTAGGTTAGGTTAGGTTTGGTTAGGTTAGGTTAGGTTAGGTTAGGTTACGTTAGGTTAAGGTATGAACCGTCGTAAAACCGCAATAAACAATGTCACTTAGTGAGATGCAGTGTTTTTCACCTTTACAAGTTGGGAACTGCGATATCTAATGTGAAAGCGCTTGAAACCGTCGTAATGTTGTAGAAAGCAATGTAAAGTAGCGAGTAAAACGTTTTCTAACGATAGAAGTGCGAAGGTTATGTTAGGTTGAGTTATGTTAGTTTAAGCTAGGTAGCGTCGTGAAACCACCAAAAACGACGTCGTCTAACGAGATAGTGTTGTTTTATTGCGAGTACGAAACTGCGATAGGTAAAATGTTGTGAAAGCACACAAAACGGCATGAACAAGCCAAATACTGCGTGTTGTACCGTTACAAGTGCGAAAGTGCTATATTGTGATATTCTCGTTAAATCGCATGCAAGCATCGTGAAACCTTAAAGAACAATGTCATTTAGCGAGATAAAGCGTTCTGTACTGCAATAAGTTGGTGAAAAACTGTGAGGTTATGCAAATATCGTAATTGTGAACAAAACAGTGTAATAGAGCGTTTTTAGATACAACTGCGAAAGTTAGGTTAGGTTAAGATATGAACCGTCGTAAAACCGCATTAAACAATGTCAATTACTGAGATGCAGTGTTTTTCACCATTAAAAGTGGGGAACTGCGATATTTAATGTGAAACGCTTGCAACCGTCGTTAGGTTAGGTTAGGTTAGGTTAGGTTAGGTTAGGTTAGGTTTGGTTAGGTTAGGTTAGGTTAGGTTAGATTAGGTTAGGTTAGGTTGGGTTGAGTTGTGTTAGGTTAGGTTAGGTTAGGTTAGGTTGGGTTAGGTTAGGTTAGGTTAGGTTACGTTAGGTTAGGTTACGTTAGGTTAGGTTAGGTTAGGTTACGTAGGTTAGGTTAGGTAAGGTAAGGATAATTTGGTTAGGTTAGGTAAGGTTAGGTTAGGTTAGGTTAGGTTGGGTTGGGTGTTGTTGGGTTGGGTTGGGTTGGGTTAGGTTGGGTTAGGTTAGGTTAGGTTACGTTAGGTTAGGTTAGGTTACGTTAGGTTATGTTAGGTTAGGTTAGGTTACGTTAGGTTAGGTTAGGTCAGGTAAGGTTAGGTTACGTTAGAATAGGTTAGGTTAGGTTACGTTAGGTTAGGTTAAGTTAGGTTAGGTTAGGTTTGGTTAGGTTAGGTTAGGTTAGCTTAGGTTAGGTTAGGTTGGGATGGGTTGGGTTAGGTTGGGTTAGGTTAGGTTAGGTTAGGTTAGGTTGGGTTAGGTTAGTTTAGGTTAGGTTAGGTTAGGTTAAGTTGGGTTGGGTTAGGTTAGGTTAGGTTAGGTAAGGTTAGGTTAGGTTAGGTTAGGTTAGGTTAAGGTATGAACCGTCGTAAAACCGCATTAAACAATGTCACTTAGTGAGATGCAGTGTTTTCACCATTACAAGTCGTGAACTGCGATATCTAATGTGAAAGCGCTTGCAAACGTCGTTAGGTTAGGTTAGGTTAGGTTAGGTTAGGTTAGGTTAGGTTTGGTTAGGTTAGGTTAGGTTAGGTTAGGGTATGTTAGGTAAGGTTTGGTTAGGTTAGGTTAGGTTAATGAGTGCAGCGAGTTGGGCAGGTTGGTAACGATGCATGACTAAGAAATCTTAGCGCCACAGAACGGAAACAAAAGAAAGAATAGCGCTCGTGTTGTCTACGTTTCTTTCTTTTGTTTCCGTTCTGTGGCGCTAAGATTTCTTAGTAGGTTAGGTTAGGTTGGGTTAGGTAAGGTTAGGTTAGGTTAAGATATGAACCGCGCTAAAACCGCATTAAACAATGTCACTTAGTGAGATGCTGTGTTTTCCACCATTACAAGTCGGGAACTGCGATATCTAATGTGAAAGCGCATGAAACCGGCATAATCTTGTAGAAAACATTGTAAAGTAGCGAATAAAACGTTTTCTAACGATAGAAGTGCGAAGGTTCGGTTAGTTTGAGCTAGGTAGCGTCGTGAAACCACCAAAAACGATGTCGTCTAACGAGATAGTGTTGTTTTATTGCGAGTACGAAACTGCGATAGGTGAAATATTGGGAAAGCACACAAAATGGCATGAACTAGCCAGATACTGCGTCTTGTGCCGTTACAAGTGCGAAACTGCTTTATTGTGATATTCTCGTTAAAGCGCATGCAAGTATCGTGAAACCTTAAAGAACGATGTCATCTAGCGAGATACAGCGTTCTGTACTGTAATAAGTTGGTGAGAAACTGTGAGGTCAAGCAAATATCATAATTGTGAACGAAACAGTGTAATTGAGCGTATTTAGATACAAGTGCGAATGTTAGGTTAGGTTGAGATATCAACCGTCGTAAAACCGCATTAAACAATGTCACTTAGTGAGATGTAGTGTTTTTCAACATTACAAGTCGGGAACTACGATATCTAATGTGAAAGCGCATGAAACCGTCGTAATCGTGTAGAAAACATTGTAAAATTGCGAGTAAAACGTTTTCTAACGATAGAAGTGCGAAGGTTAGGTTAGGTTAGGTTAGTTTAAGCTAGGTAGCGTCGTGAAACTACCAAAAACGACGTCATCTAACGAGATAGTGTTGTTTTATTGCGAGTATTAAACTGCGATAGGTGAAATGTTGTGAATGCACACAAAACGGCATGAACAAGCCAAATACTGCGTGTTCTACCGTTACAAGTGCGAAACTGCTATATTGTAATATTCTCGTTAAAGCGCATGCAAGCATCGTGAAACCTTAAAGAACAATGTCATTTAGCGAGATACAGCGTTCTGTACTGCAATAAGTTGGTGAAAAACTGTGAGGTTATGCAAATATCCTAATTGTGAACGAAACAGTGTAATAGAGCGTTTTTTAATACAAGTGCGAATGTTAGGTTAGGCTAAGATATGAACCGTCGTAAAACCGCATTAATCAATGTCACTTAGTGAGATGCAGTGTTTTTCACCATTACAAATCGGGAACTGCGATATCTAATGTGAAAGCGCTTGCAAACGTCGTTAGGTTAGGTTAGGTTAGGTTAGGTTAGGTTAGGTTACGTTAGGTTAGGTTACGTTAGGTTAGGTTAGGTTAGGTTTGGTTAGGTTAGGTTAGGTTAGGGTATGTTAGGTAAGGTTTGGTTAGGTTAGGTTAGGTTAGGTTGGTTTAGGTAAGGTTAGGTTAGGTTAAGATATGAACCGCGCTAAAACCGCGTTAAACAATGTCACTTAGTGAGATGCTGTGTTTTTCACCATTACAAGTCGGGAACTGCGATATCTAATGTGAAAGCGCATGAAACCGTCGTAATCTTGTAGAAAACATTGTAAAGTAGCGAATAAAACGTTTTCTAACGATAGAAGTGCGAAGGTCCGGTTAGTTTGAGTTATGTTAGTTTAAGCTAGGTAGCGTCGTTAAACCACCAAAAACGACGTCATCTAACGAGATAGTGTTGTTTTATTGCGAGTACGAAACGGCGATAGGTAAAATGTTGTGAAAGCACACAAAACGGCATGAACAAGCCAAATACTGCGTGTTGTACCGTTACAAGTGCGAAAGTGCTATGTTGTGACATTCTCGGTAAAGCGCATGCAAGTATCGTGAAACCTTAAAGAACGATGTCATTTAGCGAGATACAGCGTTCTGTACTGTAATAAGTTGGTGAGAAACTGTGAGGTCAAGCAAATATCGTAATTGTGAACGAAACAGTGTAATTGAGCGTCTTTAGATACAAGTGCGAATGTTAGGTTAAGTTGACATATCAACCGTCGTAAAACCGCATTAAACAATGTCACTTAGTGAGATGTAGTGTTTTTCAACATTACAAGTCGGGAACTACGATATCTAATGTGAAAGCGCATGAAACCGTCGTAATCTTGTAGAAAACATTGTAAAGTGGCGAGTAAAACGTTTTCTAACGATAGAAGTGCGAAGGTTAGGTTAGGTTAGGTTAGTTTAAGCTAGGTAGCGTCGTGAAACTACCAAAAACGACGTAATCTAACGAGATAGTGTTGTTTTATAGCGAGTATTAAACTGCGATAGGTGAAATGTTGTGAAAGTACACAAAACGGCATGAACAAGCCAAATACTGCGTGTTCTACCGTTACAAGTGCGAAACTGCTATATTGTGATATTCTCGTTAAATCGCATGCAAGCATCGTGAAACCTTAAAGAACAATGTCATTTAGCGAGATACAGCGTTCTGTACTGCAATAAGTTGGTGAAAAACTGTGAGGTTATGCAAATATCGTAATTGTGAACAAAACAGTGTAATAGAGCGTTTTTAGATACAAGTGCGAATGTTAGGTTAGGTTAAGATATGAACCGTCGTAAAACCGCATTAAACAATGTCAATTACTGAGATGCAGTGTTTTTCACCATTAAAAGTGGGGAACTGCGATATTTAATGTGAAAGCGCTTGCAACCGTCGTTAGGTTAGGTTAGGTTAGGTTAGGTTAGGTTAGGTTAGGTTAGGTTAGGTTTGGTTAGGTTAGGTTAGGTTAGATTAGGTTAGGTTGGGTTGAGTTGGGTTAGGTTAGGTTAGGTTAGGTTAGGTTAGGTTGGGTTAGGTTAGGTTAGGTTAGGTTAGGTTACGTTAGGTTAGGTTACGTTAGGTTAGGTTAGGTTAGGTTACGTTACGTTAGGTTAGGTTAGGTTAGGTAAGGATAATTTGGTTAGGTTAGGTAAGGTTAGGTTAGGTTGGGTTGGGTGTTGTTGGGTTGGGTTGGGTTAGGTTGGGTTAGGTTAGGTTAGGTTACGTTAGGTTAGGTTAGGTTAGGTTACGTTAGGTTATGTTAGGTTAGGTTAGGTTACGTTAGGTTAGGTTAGGTCAGGTAAGGTTAGGTTACGTTAGAATAGGTTAGGTTAGGTTACGTTAGGTTAGGTTAAGTTAGGTTAGGTTAGGTTTGGTTAGGTTAGGTTAGGTTAGGTTAGCTTAGGTTAGGTTAGGTTGGGTTGGGTTAGTTTAGGTTAGGTTAGGTTAAGTTGGGTTGGGTTAGGTTAGGTTAGGTTAGGTAAGGTTAGGTTAGGTTAGGTTAGGTTAGGTTAAGGTATGAACCGTCGTAAAACCGCATTAAACAATGTCACTTAGTGAGATGCAGTGTTTTTCACCTTTACAAGTTGGGAACTGTGATATCTATTGTGAAAGCGCTTGAAACCGTCGTAATGTTGTAGAAAGCAATGTAAAGTAGCGAGTAAAACGTTTTCTAACGATAGAAGTGCAAAGGTCATGTTAGGTTGAGTTATGTTAGTTTAAGCTAGGTAGCGTCGTGAAACTACCAAAAACAACGTCATTTAACGAGATAGTGTTGTTTTATTGCGAGTACGAAACTGCGATAGGTGAAATGTTGTGAAAGCACACAAAACGGCATGAACAAGCCAAATTCTGCGTGTTGTACCGTTACAAGTGCGAAACTGCTATGTTGTGATATTCTCGTTAAAGCGCATGCAAGCATCGTGAAACCTGAAAGAACGATGTCATTTAGCGAGATACAGCGTTCTGTACTGCAATAAGTTGGTGAAAAACTTTGAGGTTATGCAAATATCCTAATTGTGAACAAAACAGTGTAATAGAGCGTTTTTTAATACAAGTGCGAATGTTAGGTTAGGTTAAGATATGAACCGTCGTAAAACCGCATTAAACAATGTCACTTAGTGAGATGCAGTGTTTTTCACCATTACAAGTTGGGAACTGCGATATCTAATGTGAAAGCACTTGCAAACGTCGTTAGGTTAGGTTAGGTTAGGTTAGGTTACGTTAGGTTAGGTTAGGTTAGGTTATGTTAGGTTAGGTTGGGTTAGGTTAGGTTAGGTTACGTTAGGTTAAGGTATGAACCGTCGTAAAACCGCAATAAACAATGTCACTTAGTGAGATGCAGTGTTTTTCACCTTTACAAGTTGGGAACTGCGATATCATGTGAAAGCGCTTGAAACCGTCGTAATGTTGTAGAAAGCAATGTAAAGTAGCGAGTAAAACGTTTTCTAACGATAGAAGTGCGAAGGTTATGTTAGGTTGAGTTATGTTAGTTTAAGCTAGCTAGCGTCGTGAAACCACCAAAAACGACGTCATCTAACGAGATAGTGTTGTTTTATTGCGAGTACGAAACTGCGATAGGTGAAATGCTGTGAAAGCACACAAAACGGCATGAACAAGCCAAATACTGCGTGTTGTACCGTTACAAGTGCGAAAGTGCTATGTTGTGACATTCTCGGTAAAGCGCATGCAAGTATCGTGAAACCTTAAAGAACGATGTCATATGCGAGATACAGCGTTCTGTACTGTAATAAGTTGGTGAGAAACTGTGAGGTCAAGCAAATATCGTAATTGTGAACGAAACAGTGTAATTGAGCGTCTTTAGATACAAGTTCGAATGTTAGGTTAGTTTGACATATCAACCGTCGTAAAACCGCATTAAACAATGTCACTTAGTGAGATGTAGTGTTTTTCAACATTACAAGTCGGGAACTACGATATCTAATGTGAAAGCGCATGAAACCGTCGTAATCTTGTAGAAAACATTGTAAAGTGGCGAGTAAAACGTTTTCTAACGATAGAAGTGCGAAGGTTAGGTTAGGTTAGGTTAGTTTAAGCTAGGTAGCGTCGTGAAACTACCAAAAACGACGTCATCTAACGAGATAGTGTTGTTTTATAGCGAGTATTAAACTGCGATAGGTGAAATGTTGTGAAAGCACACAAAACGGCATGAACAAGCCAAATACTGCGTGTTCTACCGTTACAAGTGCGAAACTGCTATATTGTGATATTCTCGTTAAATCGCATGCAAGCATCGTGAAACCTTAAAGAACAATGTCATTTAGCGAGATACAGCGTTCTGTACTGCAATAAGTTGGTGAAAAACTGTGAGGTTATGCAAATATCGTAATTGTGAACAAAACAGTGTAATAGAGCGTTTTTAGATACAAGTGCGAATGTTAGGTTAGGTTAAGATATGAACCGTCGTAAAACCGCATTAAACAATGTCACTTACTGAGATGCAGTGTTTTTCACCATTAAAAGTGGGGAACTGCGATATTTAATGTGAAAGCGCTTGCAACCGTCGTTAGGTTAGGTTAGGTTAGGTTAGGTTAGGTTAGGTTTGGTTAGGTTAGGTTAGGTTAGGTTAGATTAGGTTAGGTTGGGTTGAGTTGTGTTAGGTTAGGTTAGGTTAGGTTAGGTTGGGTTAGGTTAGGTTAGGTTAGGTTACGTTAGGTTAGGTTACGTTAGGTTAGGTTAGGTTAGGTTACGTTAGGTTAGGTTAGGTAAGGTAAGGATAATTTGGTTAGGTTAGGTAAGGTTAGGTTAGGTTAGGTTAGGTTGGGTTGGGTGTTGTTGGGTTGGGTTGGGTTAGGTTGGGTTAGGTTAGGTTAGCTTACGTTAGGTTAGGTTAGGTTAGGTTACGTTAGGTTATGTTAGGTTAGGTTAGGTTACGTTAGGTTAGGTTAGGTCAGGTAAGGTTAGGTTACGTTAGAATAGGTTAGGTTAGGTTACGTTAGGTTAGGTTAAGTTAGGTTAGGTTAGGTTTGTTTAGGTTAGGTTAGGTTAGCTTAGGTTAGGTTAGGTTGGGATGGGTTGGGTTAGGTTGGGTTAGGTTAGGTTAGGTTAGGTTAGGTTGGGTTAGGTTAGTTTAGGTTAGGTTAGGTTAGGTTAGGTTAAGTTGGGTTGGGTTAGGTTAGGTTAGGTTAGGTAAGGTTAGGTTAGGTTAGGTTAGGTTAGGTTAAGGTATGAACCGTCGTAAAACCGCATTAAACAATGTCACTTAGTGAGATGCAGTGTTTTCACCATTACAAGTCGGGAACTGCGATATCTAATGTGAAAGCGCTTGCAAACGTCGTTAGGTTAGGTTAGGTTAGGTTAGGTTAGGTTAGGTTAGGTTTGGTTAGGTTAGGTTAGGTTAGGTTAGGGTATGTTAGGTAAGGTTTGGTTAGGTTAGGTTAGGTTAGGTTAGGTTGGGTTAGGTAAGGTTAGGTTAGGTTAAGATATGAACCGCGCTAAAACCGCATTAAACAATGTCACTTAGTGAGATGCTGTGTTTTCCACAATTACAAGTCGGGAACTGCGATATCTAATGTGAAAGCGCATGAAACCGTTGTAATCTTGTAGAAAACATTGTAAAGTAGCGAATAAAACGTTTTCTAACGATAGAAGTGCGAAGGTTCGGTTAGTTTGAGCTAGGTAGCGTCGTGAAACCACCAAAAACGATGTCATCTAACGAGATAGTGTTGTTTTATTGCGAGTACGAAACTGCGATAGGTGAAATATTGGGAAAGCACACAAAACGGCATGAACAAGCCAAATACTGCGTGTTGTACCGTTACAAGTGCGAAACTGCTATGTTGTGACATTCTCGGTAAAGCGCATGCAAGTATCGTGAAACCTTAAAGAACGATGTCATTTAGCGAGATACAGCGTTCTGTACTGTAATAAGTTGGTGAGAAACTGTGAGGTCAAGCAAATATCGTAATTGTGAACGAAACAGTGTAATTGAGCGTCTTTAGATACAAGTGCGAATGTTAGGTTAGGTTGACATATCAACCGTCGTAAAACCGCATTAAACAATGTCACTTAGTGAGATGTAGTGTTTTTCAACATTACAAGTCGGGAACTACGATATCTAATGTGAAAGCGCATGAAACCGTCGTAATCTTGTAGAAAACATTGTAAAGTGGCGAGTAAAACGTTTTCTAACGATAGAAGTGCGAAGGTTAGGTTAGGTTAGGTTAGTTTAAGCTAGGTAGCGTCGTGAAACTACCAAAAACGACGTCATCTAACGAGATAGTGTTGTTTTATAGCGAGTATTAAACTGCGATAGGTGAAATGTTGTGAAAGCACACAAAACGGCATGAACAAGCCAAATACTGCGTGTTCTACCGTTACAAGTGCGAAACTGCTATGTTGTGACATTCTCGGTAAAGCGCATGCAAGTATCGTGAAACCTTAAGGAACGATGTCAGCGAGATACAGCGTTCTGTACTGTAATAAGTTGGTGAGAAACTGTGAGGTCAAGCAAATATCGTAATTGTGAACGAAACAGTGTAATTGAGCGTCTTTAGATACAAGTGCGAATGTTAGGTTAGTTTGACATATCAACCGTCGTAAAACCGCATTAAACAATGTCACTTAGTGAGATGTAGTGTTTTTCAACATTACAAGTCGGGAACTACGATATCTAATGTGAAAGCGCATGAAACCGTCGTAATCTTGTAGAAAACATTGTAAAGTTGCGAGTAAAACGTTTTCTAACGATAGAAGTGCGAAGGTTAGGTTAGGTTAGGTTAGTTTAAGCTAGGTAGCGTCGTGAAACTACCAAAAACGACGTCATCTAACGAGATAGTGTTGTTTTATAGCGAGTATTAAACTGCGATAGGTGAAATGTTGTGAAAGCACACAAAACGGCATGAACAAGCCAAATACTGCGTGTTCTACCGTTACAAGTGCGAAACTGCTATATTGTGATATTCTCGTTAAATCGCATGCAAGCATCGTGAAACCTTAAAGAACAATGTCATTTAGCGAGATACAGCGTTCTGTACTGCAATAAGTTGGTGAAAAACTGTGAGGTTATGCAAATATCGTAATTGTGAACAAAACAGTGTAATAGAGCGTTTTTAGATACAAGTGCGAATGTTAGGTTAGGTTAAGATATGAACCGTCGTAAAACCGCATTAAACAATGTCAATTACTGAGATGCAGTGTTTTTCACCATTAAAAGTGGGGAACTGCGATATTTAATGTGAAAGCGCTTGCAACCGTCGTTAGGTTAGGTTAGGTTAGGTTAGGTTAGGTTAGGTTTGGTTAGGTTAGGTTAGGTTAGGTTAGATTAGGTTAGGTTGGGTTGAGTTGTGTTAGGTTAGGTTAGGTTAGGTTAGGTTGGGTTAGGTTAGGTTAGGTTAGGTTACGTTAGGTTAGGTTACGTTAGGTTAGGTTAGGTTAGGTTACGTTAGGTTAGGTTAGGTAAGGTAAGGATAATTTGGTTAGGTTAGGTAAGGTTAGGTTAGGTTAGGTTAGGTTGGGTTGGGTGTTGTTGGGTTGGGTTGGGTTAGGTTGGGTTAGGTTAGGTTAGCTTACGTTAGGTTAGGTTAGGTTAGGTTACGTTAGGTTATGTTAGGTTAGGTTAGGTTACGTTAGGTTAGGTTAGGTCAGGTAAGGTTAGGTTACGTTAGAATAGGTTAGGTTAGGTTACGTTAGGTTAGGTTAAGTTAGGTTAGGTTAGGTTTGTTTAGGTTAGGTTAGGTTAGCTTAGGTTAGGTTAGGTTGGGATGGGTTGGGTTAGGTTGGGTTAGGTTAGGTTAGGTTAGGTTAGGTTGGGTTAGGTTAGTTTAGGTTAGGTTAGGTTAGGTTAGGTTAAGTTGGGTTGGGTTAGGTTAGGTTAGGTTAGGTAAGGTTAGGTTAGGTTAGGTTAGGTTAGGTTAAGGTATGAACCGTCGTAAAACCGCATTAAACAATGTCACTTAGTGAGATGCAGTGTTTTCACCATTACAAGTCGGGAACTGCGATAGCTAATGTGAAAGCGCTTGCAAACGTCGTTAGGTTAGGTTAGGTTAGGTTAGGTTAGGTTAGGTTAGGTTAGGTTAGGTTTGGTTAGGTTAGGTTAGGTTAGGTTAGGGTATGTTAGGTAAGGTTTGGTTAGGTTAGGTTAGGTTAGGTTAGGTTGGGTTAGGTAAGGTTAGGTTAGGTTAAGATATGAACCGCGCTAAAACCGCATTAAACAATGTCACTTAGTGAGATGCTGTGTTTTCCACAATTACAAGTCGGGAACTGCGATATCTAATGTGAAAGCGCATGAAACCGTTGTAATCTTGTAGAAAACATTGTAAAGTAGCGAATAAAACGTTTTCTAACGATAGAAGTGCGAAGGTTCGGTTAGTTTGAGCTAGGTAGCGTCGTGAAACCACCAAAAACGATGTCATCTAACGAGATAGTGTTGTTTTATTGCGAGTACGAAACTGCGATAGGTGAAATATTGGGAAAGCACACAAAACGGCATGAACAAGCCAAATACTGCGTGTTGTACCGTTACAAGTGCGAAACTGCTATGTTTTGACATTCTCGGTAAAGCGCATGCAAGTATCGTGAAACCTTAAAGAACGATGTCATTTAGCGAGATACAGCGTTCTGTACTGTAATAAGTTGGTGAGAAACTGTGAGGTCAAGCAAATATCGTAATTGTGAACGAAACAGTGTAATTGAGCGTCTTTAGATACAAGTGCGAATGTTAGGTTAGGTTGACATATCAACCGTCGTAAAACCGCATTAAACAATGTCACTTAGTGAGATGTAGTGTTTTTCAACATTACAAGTCGGGAACTACGATATCTAATGTGAAAGCGCATGAAACCGTCGTAATCTTGTAGAAAACATTGTAAAGTGGCGAGTAAAACGTTTTCTAACGATAGAAGTGCGAAGGTTAGGTTAGGTTAGGTTAGTTTAAGCTAGGTAGCGTCGTGAAACTACCAAAAACGACGTCATCTAACGAGATAGTGTTGTTTTATAGCGAGTATTAAACTGCGATAGGTGAAATGTTGTGAAAGCACACAAAACGGCATGAACAAGCCAAATACTGCGTGTTCTACCGTTACAAGTGCGAAACTGCTATGTTGTGACATTCTCGGTAAAGCGCATGCAAGTATCGTGAAACCTTAAGGAACGATGTCAGCGAGATACAGCGTTCTGTACTGTAATAAGTTGGTGAGAAACTGTGAGGTCAAGCAAATATCGTAATTGTGAACGAAACAGTGTAATTGAGCGTCTTTAGATACAAGTGCGAATGTTAGGTTAGGTTGACATATCAACCGTCGTAAAACCGCATTAAACAATGTCACTTAGTGAGATGTAGTGTTTTTCAACATTACAAGTCGGGAACTACGATATCTAATGTGAAAGCGCATGAAACCGTCGTAATCTTGTAGAAAACATTGTAAACTTGCGAGTAAAACGTTTTCTAACGATAGAAGTGCGAAGGTTAGGTTAGGTTAGGTTAGTTCAAGCTAGGTAGCGTCGTGAAACTACCAAAAACGACGTCATCTAACGAGATAGTGTTGTTTTATTGCGAGTATTAAACTGCGATAGGTAAAATGTTGTGAATGCACACAAAACGGCATTAACAAGCCAAATACTGCGTGTTCTACCGTTACAAGTGCGAAACTGCTATATTGTGATATTCTCGTTAAAGCGCATGCAAGCATCGTGAAACCTTAAAGAACAATGTCATTTAGCGAGATACAGCGTTCTGTACTGCAATAAGTTGGTGAAAAACTGTGAGGTTATGCAAATATCGTAATTGTGAACGAAACAGTGTAATAGAGCGTTTTTTAATACAAGTGCAAATGTTATGTTAGGTTAAGATATGAACCGTCGTAAAACCGCATTAATCAATGTCACTTAGTGAGATGCAGTGTTTTTCACCATTACAAGTCGGGAACTGCGATATCTAATGTGAAAGCGCTTGCAAACGTCGTTAGGTTAGGTTAGGTTAGGTTAGGTTAGGTTAGGTTACGTTAGGTTAGGTTAGGTTAGGTTAGGTTATGTTAGGTTAGGTTGGGTTAGGTTAGGTTACGTTAGGTTAAGGTATGAACCGTCGTAAAACCGCAATAAACAATGTCACTTAGTGAGATGCAGTGTTTTTCACCTTTACAAGTTGGGAACTGCGATATCTAATGTGAAAGCGCTTGAAACCGTCGTAATGTTGTAGAAAGCAATGTAAAGTAGCGAGTAAAACGTTTTCTAACGATAGAAGTGCGAAGGTTATGTTAGGTTGAGTTATGTTAGTTTAAGCTAGGTAGCGTCGTGAAACCACCAAAAACGACGTCGTCTAACGAGATAGTGTTGTTTTATTGCGAGTACGAAACTGCGATAGGTAAAATGTTGTGAAAGCACACAAAACGGCATGAACAAGCCAAATACTGCGTGTTGTACCGTTACAAGTGCGAAAGTGCTATGTTGTGACATTCTCGGTAAAGCGCATGCAAGTATCGTGAAACCTTAAAGAATGATGTCAATTAACCGTCGTAATCTTGTAGAAAACATTGTAAAGTGGCGAGTAAAACGTTTTCTAACGATAGAAGTGCGAAGGTTAGGTTAGGTTAGGTTAGTTTGAGCTAGGTAGCGTCGTGAAACTACCAAAAACGACGTCATCTAACGAGATAGTGTTGTTTTATAGCGAGTATTAAACTGCGATAGGTGAAATGTTGTGAAAGCACACAAAACGGCATGAACAAGCCAAATACTGCGTGTTCTACCGTTACAAGTGCGAAACTGCTATATTGTGATATTCTCGTTAAATCGCATGCAAGCATCGTGAAACCTTAAAGAACAATGTCATTTAGCGAGATACAGCGTTCTGTACTGCAATAAGTTGGTGAAAAACTGTGAGGTTATGCAAATATCGTAATTGTGAACAAAACAGTGTAATAGAGCGTTTTTAGATACAACTGCGAAAGTTAGGTTAGGTTAAGATATGAACCGTCGTAAAACCGCATTAAACAATGTCAATTACTGAGATGCAGTGTTTTTCACCATTAAAAGTGGGGAACTGCGATATTTAATGTGAAAGCGCTTGCAACCGTCGTTAGGTTAGGTTAGGTTAGGTTAGGTTAGGTTAGGTTAGGTTTGGTTAGGTTAGGTTAGGTTAGATTAGGTTAGGTTGGGTTGAGTTGGGTTAGGTTAGGTTAGGTTAGGTTAGGTTAGGTTGGGTTAGGTTAGGTTAGGTTAGGTTAGGTTACGTTAGGTTAGGTTACGTTAGGTTAGGTTAGGTTAGGTTACGTTACGTTAGGTTAGGTTAGGTTAGGTAAGGATAATTTGGTTAGGTTAGGTAAGGTTAGGTTAGGTTGGGTTGGGTGTTGTTGGGTTGGGTTGGGTTAGGTTGGGTTAGGTTAGGTTAGGTTACGTTAGGTTAGGTTAGGTTAGGTTACGTTAGGTTATGTTAGGTTAGGTTAGGTTACGTTAGGTTAGGTTAGGTCAGGTAAGGTTAGGTTACGTTAGAATAGGTTAGGTTAGGTTACGTTAGGTTAGGTTAAGTTAGGTTAGGTTAGGTTTGGTTAGGTTAGGTTAGGTTAGGTTAGCTTAGGTTAGGTTAGGTTGGGTTGGGTTAGTTTAGGTTAGGTTAGGTTAAGTTGGGTTGGGTTAGGTTAGGTTAGGTTAGGTAAGGTTAGGTTAGGTTAGGTTAGGTTAGGTTAAGGTATGAACCGTCGTAAAACCGCATTAAACAATGTCACTTAGTGAGATGCAGTGTTTTTCACCTTTACAAGTTGGGAACTGTGATATCTATTGTGAAAGCGCTTGAAACCGTCGTAATGTTGTAGAAAGCAATGTAAAGTAGCGAGTAAAACGTTTTCTAACGATAGAAGTGCAAAGGTCATGTTAGGTTGAGTTATGTTAGTTTAAGCTAGGTAGCGTCGTGAAACTACCAAAAACAACGTCATTTAACGAGATAGTGTTGTTTTATTGCGAGTACGAAACTGCGATAGGTGAAATGTTGTGAAAGCACACAAAACGGCATGAACAAGCCAAATTCTGCGTGTTGTACCGTTACAAGTGCGAAACTGCTATGTTGTGATATTCTCGTTAAAGCGCATGCAAGCATCGTGAAACCTGAAAGAACGATGTCATTTAGCGAGATACAGCGTTCTGTACTGCAATAAGTTGGTGAAAAACTTTGAGGTTATGCAAATATCCTAATTGTGAACAAAACAGTGTAATAGAGCGTTTTTTAATACAAGTGCGAATGTTAGGTTAGGTTAAGATATGAACCGTCGTAAAACCGCATTAAACAATGTCACTTAGTGAGATGCAGTGTTTTTCACCATTACAAGTTGGGAACTGCGATATCTAATGTGAAAGCACTTGCAAACGTCGTTAGGTTAGGTTAGGTTAGGTTAGGTTACGTTAGGTTAGGTTAGGTTAGGTTATGTTAGGTTAGGTTGGGTTAGGTTAGGTTAGGTTACGTTAGGTTAAGGTATGAACCGTCGTAAAACCGCAATAAACAATGTCACTTAGTGAGATGCAGTGTTTTTCACCTTTACAAGTTGGGAACTGCGATATCATGTGAAAGCGCTTGAAACCGTCGTAATGTTGTAGAAAGCAATGTAAAGTAGCGAGTAAAACGTTTTCTAACGATAGAAGTGCGAAGGTTATGTTAGGTTGAGTTATGTTAGTTTAAGCTAGCTAGCGTCGTGAAACCACCAAAAACGACGTCATCTAACGAGATAGTGTTGTTTTATTGCGAGTACGAAACTGCGATAGGTGAAATGCTGTGAAAGCACACAAAACGGCATGAACAAGCCAAATACTGCGTGTTGTACCGTTACAAGTGCGAAAGTGCTATGTTGTGACATTCTCGGTAAAGCGCATGCAAGTATCGTGAAACCTTAAAGAACGATGTCATATGCGAGATACAGCGTTCTGTACTGTAATAAGTTGGTGAGAAACTGTGAGGTCAAGCAAATATCGTAATTGTGAACGAAACAGTGTAATTGAGCGTCTTTAGATACAAGTTCGAATGTTAGGTTAGTTTGACATATCAACCGTCGTAAAACCGCATTAAACAATGTCACTTAGTGAGATGTAGTGTTTTTCAACATTACAAGTCGGGAACTACGATATCTAATGTGAAAGCGCATGAAACCGTCGTAATCTTGTAGAAAACATTGTAAAGTGGCGAGTAAAACGTTTTCTAACGATAGAAGTGCGAAGGTTAGGTTAGGTTAGGTTAGTTTAAGCTAGGTAGCGTCGTGAAACTACCAAAAACGACGTCATCTAACGAGATAGTGTTGTTTTATAGCGAGTATTAAACTGCGATAGGTGAAATGTTGTGAAAGCACACAAAACGGCATGAACAAGCCAAATACTGCGTGTTCTACCGTTACAAGTGCGAAACTGCTATATTGTGATATTCTCGTTAAATCGCATGCAAGCATCGTGAAACCTTAAAGAACAATGTCATTTAGCGAGATACAGCGTTCTGTACTGCAATAAGTTGGTGAAAAACTGTGAGGTTATGCAAATATCGTAATTGTGAACAAAACAGTGTAATAGAGCGTTTTTAGATACAAGTGCGAATGTTAGGTTAGGTTAAGATATGAACCGTCGTAAAACCGCATTAAACAATGTCAATTACTGAGATGCAGTGTTTTTCACCATTAAAAGTGGGGAACTGCGATATTTAATGTGAAAGCGCTTGCAACCGTCGTTAGGTTAGGTTAGGTTAGGTTAGGTTAGGTTAGGTTAGGTTTGGTTAGGTTAGGTTAGGTTAGGTTAGATTAGGTTAGGTTGGGTTGAGTTGTGTTAGGTTAGGTTAGGTTAGGTTAGGTTGGGTTAGGTTAGGTTAGGTTAGGTTACGTTAGGTTAGGTTACGTTAGGTTAGGTTAGGTTAGGTTACGTTAGGTTAGGTTAGGTAAGGTAAGGATAATTTGGTTAGGTTAGGTAAGGTTAGGTTAGGTTAGGTTAGGTTGGGTTGGGTGTTGTTGGGTTGGGTTGGGTTAGGTTGGGTTAGGTTAGGTTAGCTTACGTTAGGTTAGGTTAGGTTAGGTTACGTTAGGTTATGTTAGGTTAGGTTAGGTTACGTTAGGTTAGGTTAGGTCAGGTAAGGTTAGGTTACGTTAGAATAGGTTAGGTTAGGTTACGTTAGGTTAGGTTAAGTTAGGTTAGGTTAGGTTTGTTTAGGTTAGGTTAGGTTAGCTTAGGTTAGGTTAGGTTGGGATGGGTTGGGTTAGGTTGGGTTAGGTTAGGTTAGGTTAGGTTAGGTTGGGTTAGGTTAGTTTAGGTTAGGTTAGGTTAGGTTAGGTTAAGTTGGGTTGGGTTAGGTTAGGTTAGGTTAGGTAAGGTTAGGTTAGGTTAGGTTAGGTTAGGTTAAGGTATGAACCGTCGTAAAACCGCATTAAACAATGTCACTTAGTGAGATGCAGTGTTTTCACCATTACAAGTCGGGAACTGCGATATCTAATGTGAAAGCGCTTGCAAACGTCGTTAGGTTAGGTTAGGTTAGGTTAGGTTAGGTTAGGTTAGGTTAGGTTTGGTTAGGTTAGGTTAGGTTAGGTTAGGGTATGTTAGGTAAGGTTTGGTTAGGTTAGGTTAGGTTAGGTTGGGTTAGGTAAGGTTAGGTTAGGTTAAGATATGAACCGCGCTAAAACCGCATTAAACAATGTCACTTAGTGAGATGCTGTGTTTTCCACAATTACAAGTCGGGAACTGCGATATCTAATGTGAAAGCGCATGAAACCGTTGTAATCTTGTAGAAAACATTGTAAAGTAGCGAATAAAACGTTTTCTAACGATAGAAGTGCGAAGGTTCGGTTAGTTTGAGCTAGGTAGCGTCGTGAAACCACCAAAAACGATGTCATCTAACGAGATAGTGTTGTTTTATTGCGAGTACGAAACTGCGATAGGTGAAATATTGGGAAAGC